>NC_133538.1:284661568-284762949 GCF_048544455.1 Silene latifolia | reverse complement strand
TCGGATCTCAAGGGACGGAGTCGAAATGAATGATTTTTATTGAAAACTTAGTGATGTCTAGTAGGGGTGTCACAAATCGCGGATGTAGAAGGTCACTAAACTAAAATAGCAATGAAAATAAACTAGCAAGATGAATTAAAGGGGTGTAAACAATTGATTAAAGGCACTAGGTAGTCATGGATCATAGGGGAATCATGGGATATGATCATACAAACATGTTCTCAAATTATAAGCAAGCAATTATTGTTGTGATGGATTGAGTTAAGTTATATCTTACAATCCTAGAAAGCTTGGATCCTTTGAGTCGGATTATTTAGATTTGTATAACACCTACAAGTTTAATTTAATTTTCTTATAATAAGATATGTGAGCCCATTGAGATTTTAGTTACAGGTTTCATAAGTTCTGCTGAAAAAGATAGAAGATGATAGTAAATACGAGGATTCATAGGCTTAGCATTTAAGTAAAATATCTTTATGTGCATGAGTTGAGATCAAAAAATCATTCCCCATGTTGGTTTCCCCTAATCACCCATTAACCTAGCTAAGAGACTACTCACTCATTATCATGTTGATCATGCTAGCAAGGTTGTCAATCATACCAACAAATGAAACATGATGAATAAAAAAGTAATTAACAATAATTAAAAGGGATTAAGAGATTATACCTACTAATGATTCCAATAATAAAGCAAGAATAATAGAAGTACTTGAATGCTAGATTGAGAGGTTGTCAATCCCAATAATAACCAAATAATCTTCAATTACCCAAAATAAAGGATGAACAAAGAGAGATTAAAGAACTAAAACTTGGATTAAAACTTGATTAATACTTGATTACAATATTGAAGAGAGATTTGATTGATATTAACTACACTAATTATTGATAAGAAGAACATGCTCCTCAAATTAGACTAATGGGGTATTTATAGTGAAATTAGGAGGATGCATTAGGTTAATCAGGCTAAAACCAGTAATTACACTTTTAGATCGAAAGCAAGGAGGAGCCAGATTTTCGTAGAGCTACTTTCTTTCGTAGCTCGAGAAGACACTGCGCCTATTTAACCGGCGAATAAGGCCGACTACGGATTGCCGCGAACTGAGCGGATCTGCAAGGTGGAATCCTATGATTGTGGAGGTGAATCATGCTAACAGAGCAGTCATTTAATACATTGGCTATGATTTGACGGGATTAGTATAATCCGCCATTGTCACTCAAAGAACATATCTTCTTTCTTTTCTTTCCCTTTTCTTTCATAAATTTCTTGGGGATTTCTTGAGACTCAAGGATCCTTTCTCAACATTGCTCTTCTACTATAATACGTACAGCGCCTTCTAATTGCCTTCCCGATGATGCTTGGTCATTGAATTCGATCAATTTAGTCTCTGGTTGCATGAAAATGCAGATTTCATCTTTCCTACCAAGGATCAAAAATCAGCACAAAACAAAGAACTAATAAAGATAAGAAATGACCTAAATAAGCACTAAAAAGCATGTAAACAAGGCTAATCCTCGAAGAAGACATTTCACCATGGTCACACACAAATATCCTCAAAATCGAACTCTTGCTCGCCCCGAGTAAAGAGGTGACAAAGACTAGGACCAATACTAACCTATCCTAATAATAATAGCCGACAGAGATAATTAGCGGTTCCCACCCACTTTCAACTTCACAACAAGACAAATCCATGCAGGTAGATGCTTCTTCGCAAGGCAAGGTGGGTCTTGCAAATGGCACACATCCAAACATTACACAAAATCACATAATGGATGAACAATAAAAGAATAACACTCCTCAATACCAAGTATGAGGAAAATTAAAGAGGAATAAATTTAAGAGCACGGAACTCACAACATCAGTTCAAATAAATTATCATTGGGTCTTAAGAGGATGCAGACTAATCACCTAAATGGTGTTAACCAGACTACTCATCTCAATTTCCAAAATGCTTATTCAAGAGCGACGATGGTGGTTAAATGATGATCCTTGATGCTAGAGCATACGACATGACAAGTCTCGATTTTCTTACAAAAAGTAAAGGTCATGGATCATCCCAAGCTCACCAAGTGGCTTAACAAAGGCTTTTTTGGAATGAAATGCTCAAATCTTTATTCACAACGGGTGTATATGACTAGTATTCAAAATTGTCCTCATTTCACTTTCACATTTCAAAATTTAAAGATGGGGTTTGTCCTTCCGGCTAGTGTCCTTGCTTTCGCTTAATCGCTTATTAGGTAAACCGTTCTTAACTCCCTCTGATAATAGCTTTTCTGTGGGTGATAGTCACCCGTCTCCGGGCGGCCGACCAAAACCGTAGAGCTGGGGCCCAAATTCAATGGATCCCGCACCAAAGCACATCGAAGGTACGCTCCATCAAAACAACTTAAATTTCTCAACTTTCAACAATTCATAACATTTGAGTTTCTGGCATTACATTACTTCCACATGACAAACTCTTTGAAATGAGCACTCTGCTTATTGATAGAAAATATTTTAGTTGCGCATCATTAGTCAAATAAGGTCACCTGAACAAATTAGCAACCAAGTCCATCGCATCCACGGGGTTATAGTTCACAGTGGCTGTGAACTCCTCGACTAGGCTTTGAGTCACTAGATCAAAAGACACTAGTATGACACTATCTAGGGTGTTTTACAACCATTCTAGTAGGCAAAGTCTTAAGTTGAACAAATGATTGTAATGCCTTAGTCTTTTTGTCAGGACCTAATTAGGCATTTTTCAAAACATTTCTAAAATGCAAACTACATGCCATGATGCAACTAATATAAACATCCTAACGCAAGTGATTCTATCAACTAATACGACATATAAACCAATGAAAACCTGGTTCCAGCATTATACCGCGATCAATCAAAATAAAGCCACATAGTCATTAATATAAAGAGGAAAAAGGAGATTGGAGAGACTACCATGTGGTCTTTAATATCTAACTTTATGCTTATGTGAAGTCAATCAATGTGAACAAGTGATAGAAATAAAACACATTAATAATAAAGACAATATATATAAGATTACAAAAAGGAAATAAACATGTTTTTGGTTTAAGTTAAATTTTTATGATTTTTGAGATTTTTAATTTTTGGGATTTTTTGAAAGAGTTAAATAAATAATTTGTCCCATTACACCATAGTGCGGGCATTGTCCTCATGGCCAAAATGATGGATTATGCAAGATGATGCATGATTTCTATAGTTTGAAATGAATTCCACGTTAAGCTACCACTATGATGCATGGTTTTAGCATTGATTTGAGAGATAATTTCGATTACCATAGTATGCATTAACTCTCAAACCGAGTGAGATACCATTGCTAATGTCCACAGACGTTTGTAGTTCATGCACACACTATGCTAAGTATGGAAATTAATTGTCATTTTGATTTTGGAAATGGGAATAAAAATGAGAACACCTCAATGGCACTGGTAGGAGCCCCAATGGTGCTAGGACTAATACAATGAATGATTAAAAATTATGATTAAAACAGAGAGAAACAGACAAACCATGAGAGGGTGTAGAGTCTCCAAGGCTTGCTAGATCTTCCGCAAGCATTACCGATTACTTTCTATTGAAGTGGGCTTGAAATTGCTTACTTCCCTTTGTCATTTGCTTCTTCACTTTCTTCCTCATCCCGCTTTCATCATCATCATCTTCACCATCCTTTCTCCTTCTTCACTTGCTTCTTCATCAATGTTATCATCAACTTCTTCATCATTACCAACAACCTCATTGTCACCCAAAACGACCCTAGATGCACACTTTAAATAGGACTTTTCTATCTCGCTTCAACTAGGCAAAGGACAATGATGGATCAAGTAGTCCTTGCCTAGCTAAGTGTAGGAGGGGTGGATATTGGACCAAGTAAGCATTTTTCCGATCCTCAAAGGCTTGCTTGTAGCATTGCTTGCAATGAGAAGAGTCACATAATCTTTTCTAGCTTCAACTCCTTCCGCTTTGAACTCTTCATACTCAAAGGGGTAAGGTGGTATGACAATGGAAGAGGAGGGCATTTCAAGATCACCTTTGTTGTTGAACAATATACTCGGCCTCTTTAGAAAGGGGAAGTAGATAATTAGTCCGTGGACGCTAGACGACAAATCTTCAAGGCAAGGTGAACGATCTAGCTTCACTAGTGAGTCATCCATACTTAGTGTCAAGGGGCAATGGGCAACCCACTTGAACTCTGTATCATAGTATGCATATCAACAAGATGGCCACCCTCCTTTGCTTTGTACTTGTTATCCTTATTGAGGTTAGGATCAAAGTGCTTAGCTAGGATAGTGACTAGGCCGCCATTGACAACAACGCGTAGTGCCTCTTCTTCCCACAATCAATGTTGAGCCATCTATCTACCAAGAGCCTCAAAGAATTTTAAGGCTTGCGTGTACTCTTCCAATGTTCAAAGCCGATTCAAGGAGAATAAAACTGTTTGGTGAAATGGTTGGTATCTTTCCTGCAATTATGGTGTTTCCACGACCTTGGGCCATACTCTTATGCCCTGGATGGTGGACCAAAAGAGCACGACTTCGCATGAAAGTCCTCAACTTCCTCCCGAAAATGCCTCCCAAAGGGGTTCGGGTCATACTTCCATAATTTTTAAAATAACTTGGTTCATCACTAAGACCCAAAATTTCACTCAATTCCTCAAAGGAAATGCGTCTACTAACATTAGCTAGACTGAAACCTCGAGATTCTCCCTATTCTCAACTTTGGTGACTTTCAAAGAACTTAAAAATTCCAAGGTAAGGAAGGGGTATGTCAATTCCCTTGTTTCAAACAATTTCTTCAACCCCATGGCATTGAAAAAGGCTCTAGTTTGCTCAAGAACACCCAATTTTTCTAAGGTATCTTCACATATAAATTTGGTGGATCAGTAATGACTTCATAGCAAACCTGACAAAAGGTATTTCTATGGGCATCAGAATAAAAGTTACTCCTGACAATGGAAAAGTTGATCGATTTGAGTAGAAGGTGTTGTTGCTCCTATAGAAGGTTGTTGTTGTTGTTGCACTTCCAAGTTTGGTGTTGCTACCACCATAGCCAATGCTTTCTTTGCTTGAAGAGCCTTTTGCCTTGTGTGAGAGTGCCTTAGCTCTTGGTGCCTTTGTTGCTCCTTTAGTCCTCTTGTCGCTGATGAACTAATCAAGAAAAGAATGAAAAATCTTCAATTTGTAGTATACCCAAATCGATTTAAAGGTGAAAGGTTTGTTTTTATGAAATCAAAACTCGACTCAAAGATTGAAGATTTTGTGCTTGGTTTTGATTTTTATTGAAGAAGGAGTGATTGATTTGTTGTTGGAAGGATGATTTGATTTGTTTTTGGTGAATGTTGTTGAGGGTTTTTTTTTTGTGATGGAGAGGATGAGGGTTTTGATGTTGTGGGTAGTGTTTATGAATGAATGAATGAATGAATGAAGGTGGGAGGGGTTTTAAAGAGACCGAAATTTTCGAATCTGCAGGAGTAATCCGTGCGACTCTCGCCTTAATCCGTGCGGATTCTCGCTTCTTCCGGGCTTTACAAACTCTCGCCTAAAGACTGGCTGGATCTGTGGAAGACGCCGGATTTGCTTGACACGGGACTCAAGCGGATTCGGATCAAGACGGACGTGATTTCTGCTCAGTGAAATTTTTCTTGTTTTCTCACTGCAAAGACGCAGCGCTTTGTTTCAAGACGGCGGATTCTTCAAGACGGGCTGATTGTCGCTCAGGACGTTCTGATTCACCACAACCAAGAAATTTTCAAAATTCAAATTTGCTCAGGACTGAGCTGCCTTTTCTCAGACAGCTCTGATTGTCAAGACAGGCGGATTCTGTGGAATCCGCTCTGATTCTTCCCCTGTCGTACTGGATTCAGCTACATCCGCAACAATGCTTTTCCCTTTATCATTCTTCTATTCTTTCTTCAAGTCTTGTGTTTGCTCATTGTGGGGGCACTACTAGGCATGGATAGCCTAGGCAATTGTCATCCCCACACTAAGTTAAAAGCACTACACATCAATTGAAATTGTTAGTCCCTCCCTCACTTCTCTCAAACATGACAATTATTTTGATCAAAGTAAATAAAACTAAAGATGAGCCGTACACAAGAATTGAAATGTGTTAGGAGTTAAATATTTATATGGTTGGTTTAGGAGGGGACTCACTTCAAACTCTCATTCTTGATGAGAGATGTTTGAATGTGTATGTTCAAGGTGTTGTTTATGTTGGTTTCAACACTGAAAAAGTAATCAGCGCTTGTTCATTATCATGATAAAGATCTTCATTAGATCTTTTCCTTATTGTCTATCTTGATCGATACATTACCACGTAGGGATTAAAATCCTTCAAACTCGTCGTCCCTAAAAGACTACAAACTCATCCACTGATCATTGAAAGATCTCTTTGTTTAGATGAGACAATCTCCCATTTTTTCACCAATGAGGCCATCCTTCTTTGTTTGATTGATGAGCTTTGTGCCTTCCTTGTCATAACTCACTTGCTCTTTGAATGGAGCATCTTCTAATTTTCTTCCATCGAGTTCCACTCTTCCTATCATCCTTTCGCTTATAATGGTCAATCATAAACATGGTTGATGAAAACTGGGAGCTCTCATATTCTTGTCAAGATTAAAAGTTATACTCTCATCTCCCACTTCTAGAGTGAGCTCCCCATGTTTCACATCAATCAATGCGACCTGCGTAGGGAAAGGTCTTCCAGATGATTGGAATATTGAGTCTTCCTCCATATCAACAATGTGACAAAGTCCACTGATGAAAAACTTCCAACTCTACGGGGAACATCTTCCCATATCCCTAATGGTGTCTTCGTCGATCTATCTACCATTTGAGGGCGTGATATTGGTGCATTTGCTCTCCCATCCTAACCTTTACTCATCAGGTACTTTATAACACTACACTAGCCCCAGATCACATAAGGCTTTGCTTGGATCGTTGTGTCGCCAATGGCATACTTCGTATCGGTAAGCTTCCCATCCTTTAACTTTGGAGTGTGAACTCCCTTGCGTATCAGACCACTACTCCAAGGAAGGCGTATGTCCCAAGCCTTCCTGACGACTTCTTCTTGGGCAGGATATCTTTCGCATTTCAGATAGGTCAAGACGTGATTGATTAATTCCGGAAAGGAATTGAGACTTCCAAATTCTTCATAATTCTGCATGAATTTTCCAAGTTGATCATCAATTTGGGTTTGGTTTCTGATTTAATTGAAAAGGGAGTCTAATCGTTCCGGCTCCTTCTCTCGCCTTGTCTTCATTTTTCTTTGAACTTTCTTCTTTGATGATTCTCCATCTTTGGAGTTTTGCACAATTTCTTCCTTTTCACTAGCTTTCACAACTTCATCCTCAACTTGCTTCTTGTCTTCACTGATCACTTCTTCATGAACAACAACTGCTTCATGCTCAGGGGATTACTTTGAGGTGGTAATTGCCTTTCTTTGTCTTTGTGAGCTTGAAGATGCTAGTCGAAATAATTGTGTTTCCAAACATCTTGGTGTGGAGCTGCTGTAATGTTGATGGTGGTTTCTTTGCTTGGCTATCTTTTGCATTTGAGTGGAAAAATTCTTGCTTATTTTTGCATTTGAGGATCAGCTGACATCGGGAAACCTTATTGGTCATTTGGTGATTGTGGTTGGATTTTGATTTTGTAACCTTGGTTTTGATTGTGTATCTTTGATTTTGGTTTTTGGGTGGTGGAGTGTATGTTGTTTGAGGGTTTTGAATATTTTGCTTTTAGCGAGAGATTTGATGAATTTGAATGTTTTACTGTGTGGGGTATTAAGGTACCACCTTTGTATGGTTGAAAGCATCTACTTGTTCATTTGTTCCCCTGCATTCACCTTTGGTCATGTCCCAGTTCCATAATTTCAAGCATATCCACTTGGGATTGATGAGGATGGCCATGGCATTAATATGATGTTTGATGATTTTGAGTTTTCCCTTTGTTCAGCCAGCTTGTTCAAACTTCCTGTTGATTTGTCAACAATGTGAGCACTAAGTCGAGCACCCAATTGAGTAACTGAGTCCACTTCATGCTTTCCTCCCAGTAGCCTTTACAGGTTATATTCATATTGAGTTATGGGACCGCCATTTTCAATCTTTGTTCTATGTTTGATTGTTATCAACTTAGCGAATATTCCATTTGATCCTATATTGAGAATGTTCTGAGAATCTCATACAAAACCATTCCAAAATTGTTGTATGAAAACTATTCATGGAAGTCCATGGTGAGACATGAGGACACAAATTCCCTTGAACTGCCTCCTCCTAAGTTTCCAGCAAAGACTTTCATCCTTTAAAAATCCTAATTTGAGCTCTTAGTACGTTAGTCTGTGGGTAGAATTTTTGTAGAAAGCAGAGCCAACTTTCCAAGAATCTATTCCAAGGGCTGCCTTATCAAGACCCTTCAACCATTGCTTCAAGGTACGATTAAGGAAAAAGGAAATAAAACCCATCTAATTTGGTCTCGAGTCGCCTGCTTCGAGATAATTCATCACAATAGTCACAAAAGGTCACATGAGAACGAGGGTCTTCACTAGGTATCCCAAATTGGTCTTCCATTTTGACTAATTGATAAAGGCGGATTTGCAATAAAATCGTTGATGTCAGGTGCGGAGTACCGCTGTAGGCTCCTCCTATGGGCAGCGGAATGATAAAAACTTAGGCATCATGGGCTGATTTCGTAGGTATTTCTCAGATTGCCTCTCACTTTCCTTGCAAAGGGCTGATGAACCTAATAGCTGGCTGAAATATCTGGCAACCCCACTAATACCTCTCAAATCTCTCCCAGTTAAGTCTTCTATCGTTGTCAAAGTTCTTTCAATTTCACGATCGTATGGTAAATAAATCACCCATGCATCTTCTAGATACTTAAAAATATCAAACAACTCAAAACACTATAAACCTTGAGGAGTTTTACTTCTCAAGGCAAAGAAAGACACAACTAATAACAATACAAGAAAATCTAAATCAAGATAACACCACACTCAGAACTGCGCCATTTTTGGTCTGTATTCTGAGCTATATTCTATTTTTCTGGAACAATTGTCATGGAAGCACCTAGACCAAAACACAATTTATAATTTCAAAAACACTTTACAATTAGTAAAGAGGCAAGTAAAGTCCTGATCCCAAGGGGCGGGAATTGAGATGAGATTTCTATTGAGTCTAGCCATAGCTTTTTAAAACTTCAAATTGATCTGCATCAATGCGAGCACTCAAGTTGAGCACCCAATTGAGTAACGGAGTCCACTTCATGCTTTCCTCCTCTAGTAGCCTTGTGAGGTCTACTATATTGTGAGTTATGGACCGCCATTTCCTCAATTTTGTTCCAAGTTTGATTGTCGTCAACTTCGGTGAACATTCCATTTGATCCAATGTCGAGAATGTTCTCTGAATCTTCATATGAATCGCTCCAAAATTGTTGTACTTAAGAACCACTCGCTAAGTCCATGGTGAGGACATGAGCGACAATTCCTTGAAACGCCTCCTAAGCTTCATACAAAGATTCTTCATCCCTTTGCTTAAAACCCGTAATTTGATCTCTTAGCATGTTACTTTTCCTGCAGGTAGAATTTTTCGTAGAAAGCTAGAGCCAACTTCTTCCAAGAATCTATTCCGAGGGTGGCCTTATCAAGGCTCTTCAACCATTGCTCTAGCAGGTGCCGATTAAGGAAAAAGGAAATAAGACCCATCTAATTTGGTCTTGAGTCACGCCTGTTTGAGAGATTGCATCACAATAGTCGCAAAGGTTTCATATGAGAATGAGGGTCTTCACTAGGCATCCCCCATTAATGACCTAATAATTCTAATTACCCAAAATAGTATACAAAAGAGAGATTAAGGAATAAATCTCATTAGAACTTGATTAATTGTTGATTACAAACTAAAGAGAGATTTGATTGATATTAACTAACAATTATTGATAAGAAGAACATGCCTCTAATTAGATCTCGATTCGGTATTTATAGTGGAAATTAGGAGATGCAATACAGGTTGTTCCATACAAACTAGTAATTACACTTTTAGATTAAGCGCGAGGTTTTTATTTTTCGGCATGGCTTTCTTAGGCTGGAGAAGATAAATCACGCTATTGAACTGTGCTGAACAGCCTTGATCGCGATTGTGATAGTCCAGCCGATTGGTGGAATCCGCCGGATTGTGGAGGTGAACTGCCGGATTAGAGTGCCGCACGGATTGCGTATTGATGTTGATTGGGGATAATCTCGCAGACCGGATTTGCTACCCAAGGGACGGAGTTGAATGAGATTTAATAAACTAGTGATGTCTTAGGGGTGTCACAAATTGCTGATGTAGAAGGTTACTAAAATAGCAATGAAAATAAACTAGCGAGATGAATTAAAGGGGGTAAACACTGATTAAAGGCACTAGGTGTCGGCCTTAATATCTTACCAAAAGATAAAATTTGTGAAATATGGAATAGAAATATCCGGAACATTCCAGAACATTCTGACTCGGGATTTAACGGTTATCAGAAAATGAAGACGGTTTTAGGCCCGGACTCCGAATGTACTCTAATTACTGTCAAAACGACCGTATCGGCACGAAGACGACAACTAAGAGGTAAACATTAATATTTGAGCAATCACTTGACGATAATCTTACGAACTGTCATAAATCGTTCCGCGTACCAAACATGCGGCCCAATCATCACCGGGTGGTTTGCGGGTGGTGCAGAAATGAGGTATCTACAGCGTCATATCATTTCTGCTCAATAACTACTCACCACCCCCGAATGGATCACCACAGTTTTTAAAACATTTAAACGGGGTCAGTACTAATCACACAATATATATAACCAACAACACAGTAAACAAGCAGCTCAAACGGTCACACACACAATCACACCCACTCCAATCAATCTCCGTCACCGACTGTCCACTGGACCAGCCCTGCCAGTGGGGGACCGCAGCCGTACCTACCAAATCCCCGCTTATCATACCGAGCGATAACCCTGTCCCATTAATGTGCACATCCTCTCCCGTGGCGAGTTCCACGGAGGGCGAAACCAGGGCGTGAAGCCACTCCCGCAAGTGACTCCACTCAGCCGAGAACGCATCTCGAGAACCAGAGACAAACAATCACAACCATTAAACAGCAACCAAAACCAACAACCGTCACAATACGAATACGATAATATTCAACAATCACAACACCAACAATGCATTATGGGACTAATACTGAGTAGGGAAACCCTACCTGAAAAGCAACACAATCAGACGGTCTCATAGTTGATATCAAAAGGCTTCTTCTACGAATCCTCCTCCTAACATACAAACATATAATCACTAGCAATCACGAAATACAACAAAACCCCCAAATCCCAATATTAGGGTTTAACCAACTTTAACGAAACACTATAAAAACGGTACGTAGATCTTACCCTCGACGCAAGGATCACAAAGGTATAAAGAAAGGTAAAATCCGAGCTTCCAAGCTCCGGGATTTGCCAACAATGCGATTGATGCGAAGAACGTAGTTTGTTTTCTCTTTTGAAAGCAATTAGGTTTTAAAAGTGTTTAAAGAAAAGTGGCGGAAGTAATTATATACTTAATCGCATTATTAACAAAACCCGACAAATCACCCCCCGTAAACCGGCTACTCGATCGAGTAGCTGAGGTACTCGATCAAGTGCCCCCTTACTCGATCGAGTATCAAGGTTACTCGATCGAGTACCCAACAGGTCAGAAACTATTTTAAAACGTAACACACCCTTACTCGACAGAGTAAGGCCTACTCGATAGAGTACCCAGAGGCTCATAAAACCGTAGTATTACAGTCTTCCCTCCTTAAAAAGAACTTCGTCCCCGAAGTTCAACCGATACATAAAAACAAACATACTAACTCGACCAAGACACAACAACATAGCTAAGAACTCAAGAACTCGACCAAACATAAAACATGAACTCTTAACACCCACTCCACCAACTATGTTTACTTCCACAACATGACTCACTATATCGTATCTACCACATATATATCTCTCACGACACCAACTCCATACATAACCAACTACCGTCCACAAACGCTGCTAGCTCCGTAACATATCATCCACTAGAAAATCTAATATCAAGATACTCATAAACATCAAACGGAATGTTACATTCTACCACCCTTAAAAGGAACTTCGTCCTCGAAGTTTACTCACACTCATAACATCACCATCCAACTGTCAACACTATCGAACTCATAAACACTATCATCCAACTCTCAACACTATCGAAATATTCTCCCATTCCTAAACATCAAACTACTTCAAGCACGACCATGACCTTTTTAACAAAATCAACCATAACACAAATCCATCCTATATTCTCCATTAAGACTCAAACTTCCAAATCTGCTGCAACTCCTACAACCATCAAACTCTCCTTGCTGCATCCTACTGCTCTTAAGATAAATGTTACGTCCTCGTAACTTACTAATACCAGATCCTTAGCTATATCCTCTCATTATCTTCATCACCACCACATGTCAAAGATAACCGCCTATACTCTCACACTTATAACCATTCCTATTTCCAAGGCTCTCTTACTTAAACAGTTCTCACACCTCAACTCATTCTGCATGCCATCTAACCAATACCACAAAATCCTGATCATAAGAGACACTCTAACTCTTCCACATTACCGCAACACGACATACCTCTCTATATAAACTATATAAAACTCATATCACCAAAAGCATAACTCACGATCCACATCTGTTACGTACACTCACACTAGATCCTCAAGTTTCTTTCTTTCGTTACCGCAAAACTCATACATAACTTAACATGTCACTAATTCCAAACACCCTACACTCACTGTCCCAAAAATCTGATTATGAACCCTCTGCAGCGTCCATATCAGTACAACACATGTTCCACAAATCACTTGCCATGACTATGTGCACCAATGCCTCATCTACAACAAGATCACATGTACTGTAACAACTTCTCACAACTGTGTTCCATCAACAGAATTTCACTATACCACGACAACGACGAAAACAGACACAACTCTCTTTCATATCATACTTTACCCTCATTCCCAAACTTAAACTGGTAAGAACCATCAATAAACAAAACAACTTTCTATCTGTACAAACTGAAACTCACAGGAAGCAACATCAAACAAAACAACAATTTATGTATAACTGGTATGTACTTTCGAAACTCGAATCATAATCATCCCGCCTACTCCACCACAACCGGGGACGGCATCGCAACACCGTCACCAACAACCACACCGCTTGATGCGAAAATATCCGCATCACAACACTACGTACCGTGCCCGGATCACCACCCGAGGCACAACAACCACATCGGTAGACATCACAACTACATACAATTCCCATAAACACTGACTCAGAATAACTTCTCAGAAAAGAAAAACTTACTCAAATCCACTTACTAAATCACAATGCAACATATTATATGAATTAAACAGATAATAACTTCATGAATATCATCCCCTTACCATATCACAGATTAACATGTATCATGAATACATACAAGTATAACCAGTCATGCCAGATCACTCAAATTATTACCTTTTTAATCATCATTCCACTAGGTTACCGTATCCAACGTATATTACAAAACATTCAGATAACAACTTTATAACTATCATACCATACCACTTCCCGTGAGGTCAGAACCCCACATAAACATTTATACACATCACAGACACGTAATCACATCCAATTAGTCAATCCTGATCACGTAAGTTACCACTCAACAAAGGTTACCTGTCGCCCGAGCTTAACTCATATGCCCCTCATAACATATTCTCCCATTCGCATATCCGTCACCCCCTGCCAATTGTAACCATACCATTAATACTCAACTACTAACAACCGCCTCATATAACCACATCTTATACTCTCTCACAACCATACCTATCAATCTGGTCTCTACAAAATCAACCTCTTTAGAATTGCTACCTTTCTAATATACCATCACCCTTAACCACTAGTCACAAACCATAACACTACCACTGCCCGGACATCAACCTCTTACACTCATCTCTAAACATCACGATTTATTTCCTATCTTTCGTTAACATCCCAAATAATGAACATCGAATCCGTCAAAAAAATTACCTCAACATTCTTCCCAATACTATCCTTAATTGTATCATCATCTAACTCTCCACCAAAAATCTCGTATCGTGCAAATACTCCACCAACTTCATACTCCCTTAATTCCTCGAAACTCATGATTAATCCTGTTGTCCTGAAACTTCTGTATAACCATTAAGTTACTTACTCTTGATAGTATCATACATTTCGACGATTGCTTACTTTTATGTCACATAACTCCGGTGAACATTTTTCTCAGCTTACTTTTATCCTTCTTTTCTCTTTATACTCAACAATAGCATTTAATAGCTCAACTCCTTATTACTTCTATCTAACCCCTTTAGTGCTCTAATTACCCTCTCATCGCTCCAAAACTCAAATCCCATTATTTCATATCGATATCATCTCACTCTTTCTTACCATGAATCTTCTCTTATTATGCTATCACTCACACTTGCCTCTAATATATCCATAAAATCAACGTTCACTGTTCAAACAATTGCATCTCCTTTGTACATCTCTAGAAATCAAAATTCCTTTCATACCGTTAATTGCCCAAGGAAATCCCACAGTAGTTTCACCTCTTAATAAACCAAATCTCCCAAACTCACTCACTGTCTACAAATCCACCTCGCGACATGTCTCCACAAAGTTCACTATATACCACTCTTCTCAACCCCTTTAAAACAAACTTTCACTATGTATATTCTTAACCCACACGACTCCTAACCATCTCCCTACATAATTCTTCACACATCTCAAGTTGCCACTATCCATATCCTTACTCTCAATCCTTTCATTCTCACGTTCCTTAGACTCACATCACCCCTTGCCCATATTCACTTACTTTTACGTTACTCAACACACAATCATATCACTCATCTCATCTCATCTCAGAAAACATGCTCTATGTCTCAATTAAGCCATAACGATCTTCCTTTTCTTTTTCCACTATCTATCGCAACCACATATAACTCATGTCCTCCCACCGAATTCATACTCACCACAGGTGCCACTCACTACACCATAAGATTGGGTAACTTACGTGTCAAGACCAACATACATGTAAAAAAAATGCATAAAGAAGCAAAATAACACCTTTGAATTAAACATAATATGCAACGAAGTCAAAACATAAGCATATGACCCAAAATAGTGGTCACTAGATCGAGTACAGGCCACTCGATCGAGTAAATGACTTACTCGATCGAGTAGGTGAAAGTCAGAGACACGTATAACAAATTATCCGGGGCTACTCGATCGAGTAAGGTGTACTCGATCGAGTACCAAGGTGCACTCGATCGAGTGTGGGCCACTCGATCGAGTACCCCACGCATTTCTCAAAGATGTCCGGGCCAGTAAAAAACGGTCATAACTCACTCGTTTCTTGGTCGTTTTGGGCGTGTGACCTATCGTTAGAATCGTAAAAGAACAAGCTATCACCTAAAATTGGAATCACATTAAAATAATTTATACATCTCAAGTTATAACAGTTTAAAGACAACCTCTTTATGATCGAAAAACATAACTACTTGATTTTACTTCCAAACAACTTAAACGGCAACAAGGTAAACAAAAACAATTCAATGCTCATAAAACCAGTATCTCTAACCACATGTTACTATCTTCAAAATTCAAGCAACAAATAACTCAATGCACTTATATAATTCAACTTACCAATCCCATATTACCCACATGTTTTTATTATATAACTTTACGTAAACAAAAATCACAATTATATGACATCAAGTATCCCATTCACATGTTACTAGCTGATGCGTGTCTTTTATATGATGTTTTACATCCCATTTTACACGCATTTCAGAGCGCATTCGTGTAGTTTATGCTACATTTCTACCTATTTCCGTCTACTTCCGTATTTTGTACATTATTGCAGAATTGTGAAGAATCCAGCGGAAATCGAGCTAAATCCGTCCCCGAGTATCCTGCATTGCATATGACGTGAAGTACTCACCCGAGGAACGAGCTTGGTGCGCAATTCAAGGCCCAAAAGACAAGTCCACGAGTTTTAAGAAGTCAAGTAGCAGCTCAATCAGTCGATCGACCACTGCCATCGGTCGATCGACCAACCATCGGGTTCCAGAAGCTACTGTTTACTGAAGACCAGTCGATCGACCAGTCCTAGCAGTCGATCGACCAATCTGCTATTCCAGACGAGAATTAAAAGACTGTGAATCTTGAAGCCCATTATGTTTAGGTTTTGATAATAAGAAGTTACGTTAATTGCTATATAACGTAACCTAGAAACATCAGTTTAGCATTCAGTTTTTGATTCCAGTTTTTACATCAAGTTTTATCTAGCTTTCACATTCAATTTAGTTATCAACAAATTAGGGTTTGATTATTGTTGAGCATTGGATTTTCAGTTCTTATTCCTAATCTTTCCTTTGCAATCTCGGTATTCTTCTGCCCTAATTTTAGTTCTTCTTTATTTTCATTAGTATAGAATTGCTAGTTAAGTTCCCAAAGCCAATTCATTTGTTTATGTTGATTGTTTACTTTGTCATTTCAAGCATGAATTCAGTGGTTAGTTTCATCGTTATTATTATTGTTTTTACCCTTAGCATGAGTAGCTAGATTATTTGTGCTAGGATGTAGGCGAATTATAGCGTAGGCGGCAAAGTATTGAACACGGACTGAATTCGCGTGTCAGTCGATCGACTGACCTACTCGGTCGATCGACTGACCTCGTGAGGTTACCCTTCGTTTTAATTGATTTTAATGTTGTATTTAACGAATCGAATGCATGCGACCAATTAAATACCCAATTTATGACTGACCCATTAGATCGAAAGATAGGGAAAGTTATTTGATCACCAATTAAGATGACTAAACCGTGCTGAGATCAAAAGATAGGTATAGTTTAGACCGTTAGTCACTTTTCAGGACGAGAGTCAGTATTAGTGATATTAGGGACCTATAGCGAGATCGAAAGATGCTATTTGTTAAGAGTGGACCGAGAGGACCTCTTGTTTTCCCGCCTCACTTGTGTTTGATTCAGACCGACTTAATATCTTTTGCCTTAGAAGCTTTAATGAACCGACCATCCTAGTACCTCCTCTTTATCTGTTTAAGCCGTCTTTTTAGTTTACTGTCTTTATTTACTCTTAGCTATAGACCAATTTAACTCAACCCCCACACTTGTTACTTTAGACTGAATTTAGAAAACTAGAATTTACATCTGCCTCTCTGTGGTTCGACCCGACTGCCGCTAGCTATAATTGTAGTTGGAAATTATAAATCTTATTTTTGACACCTCACGACGGGTATCAAATTTTGGCACCGATTCTTGCGGGGAGGCAGTAGTTCTAATTTTTAGTTGTTTTATTTTTAGTCTTTCTTAGTTTAAGGGACTTCTGTTCCTTAAAATTTTCTTATATTCTTTTTGTAGTTTCTTCTTATGCGCAGGTCACAGGGTGGTGAACTAGTACCATTTGATCCTGAGATAGAGAAATCTTTGCGCGAGTTGAGACGATCACAAAGGGTACTACCGACAAAGGAAGAGCTGAGTACTCTGTCAAGCTATTACGAGAACGACCTGTTCGAAGAAGACCCACATTCTTCACCCGTTTCCACTTCTTCAGCTGAGACAGTCATTTCTCCAGAAATTACAGTCATGGCTGAGGAAGCGAGTATAGCTAGTCATTCTGAGCCGACAGCTGAGAATTTATATAAGGGGTTCGAATTACCAGGAGATGCCAGGAAGTTCGAACCAAAGCCTTCATACATCAATATGGTTGAGAGAAACCAGTTCGGGGGAGCTGCAAGTGAAGATGCAGCTAAGCATATGGAGACGTTTATTGACTACTGCTGTTCCATACCCCCACCAGCCGGTGTGACCCAAGACCAGATCAAGGAGACCATGTTTATCTTCTCCCTTCGTGATGCTGCAAGGGAGTGGTATAGAGATCTGGACCGAGCCGCTCATGGGATCACTGACTGGAATACCTTGGCATTGACATTCTACAAGAAGTACTTTTCTGCTTCTAAGACGATTGCTATTAGAGCCCAAATCACAAGTTTCAAACAAGGGCCAGATGAGAACTTCCACGAGGCCTGGGTCTGTTTTAAGAAGCTGGTGCGAACCATACCGCACCATGGTTTCGAAAAATGGAGCTTGTGCAATCATTTCTATAATGGGCTATATGACGACCAGAGGGCTATTTTGGATGCTGCAGCCAATGGCCGATTCGCTGAGAATTTGGGAGCAACCAAGGGGTGGAAGATCATTGATGATTTAGCCATCCACAAGGCTGAATATGGGAATTCCAGAGGGAACCAGAGGAGAGGCTCTCACTGCAAGATTTGACAAATATGAATTGGGAGGAGCTTTAAAAGGTGGGATGTACCAAGTAAATGCTGTGTCAGACGGTCCTTTCGTCTGTGAAAGGTGTGGAGCTGAGGGACACGTTTCGAAGAATTGCCCTAGTCCTTTTGAATCTTGTGCTGCCTTTCAACATTATAGGCAGACAAACACCTACTATGAGCCTAATGTTCATCCCAATCTGAGGTGGAGTAGCCAGAATGTCCTAAATCCCACTCCATCTCCACAGCAGCAACCATATGTGCCCCCTCATCAAAAGCAACAACAATATCAGAAACCCCCTTATGTGCCGCAGCAGCAACAACAATCCCATAGTTCTGATTTTGCTGAGTTCAAGAACTTGTTGCTGAAGGAGTCCCAAGCACGAGAGGCCGGGATGAAGCTTCTAGAGAGCCAAATTGCTCAATTGGCTAGTAAGACTACTACTCGAGCTCCGGGACACTTATTGACTCAAACTGACCAGAAAGAAACCCTAAATGCCATCACGTTGAGGAGTGGGTCCACCCTGGAGGGGCCTGCCATGGTCGAGGACGTTGTTGCAAAGAATGAGGCGGAACTGAGCCAAAAGGAAGCTGTAACGAATAATTCAAAGAAAAAGGCGTCTACCAGGTATATCAGTCGATCGACTGATATACCCGGTCGATCGACTGATACACGGGTTACAGGAGCTTCTGGAACTGTACACATCGGTCGATCGACTGAGGATAGTGGTCGATCGACCAAGGTTACTGCTGATAGCGAGGTTGTTCGTCCTCCGATGCCCGATAACTTGAGGGACTATTTGTTTCGGGGCACGACAACTCCGAAAGTGTTAAGACCAGACCCGAGTGCTGATGGGTCCGTCCCAGTTCCGAAGTTTGACCCAATGACGGTCAATAGCTCACATTTGAGACGGTCTGAGGGAGGTTCAAGCTTCAACAAGGAGAAAGTAGTGGACTTCCAGCTTAAGTCCACGGACGCCGGCATGCGCAACTTAGAGGAGAGGGCTAAGGTACTTCTTACAGCCCCATATCCGGAGAGACTAGTGCCGACAAAGGAACAGGTATCTTTCAGTAAGTTTGAAAAAGTTATTCGTAGCTTGAATGTTCAGGTACCCTTCCTTGAGTTAGTTAACCAAGTGCCAGCATACACTAAGTTCATGAAACAGCTATTGTCTAAGAAAAAGTCGCTTGAAAATGTTCATACTGTCGCTTTAACTAAAGAGTCATGCTCTTATTTATCTCACACTGCACCTCACAAGCTAGAGGATCCGGGTAGCTTTTCTGTTCCTTGCAATATAGGTACCTTCTCTATCGAGAAGGCATTATGTGACTTAGGAGCTAGTATAAGCGTCATGCCTTTGAGTTTAGCTAGAAAGTTGAAACTAACTAGGTTTGCAGTGACTGATATGACAGTACAGATGGCTGACCGATCTGCGGTCCAGCCAATAGGCGTCTTAGAGGACATCCCTGTCCAAATAGGGAAGTTTTTCTTCCCTGTTGACTTTGTTGTACTTGACATGCCTGAGGATGCTCATATACCCATTATTTTGGGTAGGCCATTTCTGCACACTGCTGGTGCAGTCATTGATGTCGGTCTAGGTACCCTGACCTTCAAAGTAGGCAAGCACTCTATCATTTTTGCACAACCTGCTAAGAAGAAGGACCCCATGTGGCCTGTGACTTGTAACACGGTTTCTGACAAGAAATCGTACTTTGTGCTTCCTGATTTACCTATTTCTATTCCTGTTATAACCCCTCCGCCCCAGACTGGGAGCAAATTGGAGGAAGATTTGTCTATTTCTGATAATGCAGGAGTTGGTTTGGGGAAGGATAAGCTGCAAGTCACTTTAGCTGCGAAGAAGCCAATCATCTCACGAGGGGGTCTTGGTTGCCTTAGCTATGCCACCGATGAGGAAGTTGATGACGAGCCGGTCAAGGCAAGGGAGTCCGACTTGGATTCCGATGAGCAAGAAGAGGTCATCGACTGGGGAGATGATGAAAGTATGGATCCGTTGAGCCATACGGGCATGGACGCTAGGAAAGGTGCAGCTGAGAAGATAAGCACCGTTGAGGCTACCTCTAGTAGCCAGAAGCCGACGAAGTGGGCCATCCCGTGGCCGTTCTTGATCAACTACTAGTTGATCACATGTTTTCTAAACATTTTATTTACTTTCGTTAGACACTTTTTATTGCTTTTGTGTGCGCGAAACTTCGCATTTTATTTTTGCTTGCTTAGGATTTTATACGTTTGAGACTATGTTTTGGGTTTTGCGCAATTTTGGGCACGTATTATTGTGCACTTGCAGGTTTTTAGACCCCATTTGCTCAAGTTATTGAGCAAATACGAAGAAATAAGGAGTACAGCAGTATTTTCAGTCGATCGACTGACCCTCTTGGTCGATCGACTGAGTTGCACTTTCCAGGAGCTACTGTTCCTGACATGTTGGTCGATCGACTGCCTTCCTTGGTTGATCGACCAAGAATGCTGCTGTACCTATTCACGACCTCTCCTCTGCTGTGTTTGGTCGATATGAGGACTTAAGGGAGTTTTTCACTCCACTTTATTTTCCGTCAATTTGTTTATTTCTTCTAATTTTCTCATTTGTGCGCATATTTACCGCTTCAAAATTGTCTTCTCGATTTTATGCGTGGGTTTTATTTGTCTTTTCAGGTACCTATTGGTAGCACTGCTGGCTACTGAAACCTCCTAGCTCACGCTGGTTTGGGGAGGTTTCCTTTGCTGCGCTTAAAGTCTTGTGAGTTCCCGATTTTCACTTCATGTCATGTTTACTTATTTTCTCGCAAATTCCCATTTCTCTTTTCTTCATTAAATGATTTTGCACAATGGGGACATTGTGCGATTTGGTTTGGGGAAGGGTTTTGCGTTGTATATCATTTGCTTGCATTCACGTTTACATTTTGTTTTGCATTGTTTATTTCATTCATATATACAAAATTCCAAAAAAATTGAAAAATTTCAAAAATTCTATAAAATGCACGTTTATTTTAGCATATAGGTTGAGTCAGAACGGTAGTATTTCAAGGATGATAATGCAGTTGCATCTGTTTTTGCCTAAGCCTTGCTAATTGACATGTTATTAGTAGAATCGTATAAGTGCATATCTACGAGTTTTCGTTACACTCTTGCTGAACTTGAGACTGACTTGAAAATTGGCAAGCTACATCACATTTCTGAGTTATTAGAGCCTATAACTGGTGACATCTATGACCAGTTCATCTAGGATGTGAGTAGTACTCCTTATGAGACATGTTACATCTATTTTCATAAATATGAACTTAATCTGCTTAATACCTGTACGCATTCGGTTTGTGGTTTGTTGACACATGTGGTAGAGGTTTCCCTTTATTCATTTTACCCATGAACTCCACACTGCCAAAAATAGCCTTTTTGTCCTGTTAACTACATCCTACATTTAGCCTGCCTTTGTCAAGCTAGTAGTCTGTGTTCTTGGGGTTGTTACTCATTTTTGGTGGCATATGCTCTATTGAGATGATGGTTGGGAAGATGAAATAAAGGAGGAAAGAAATTGAAAATAAACAAAAGAAAGAAAAATGAAAAAATAATTCGAAAAAGAAAAAAAAAAGAGGTTTTGTACTGCTCAAGCAGTCGATCGACTGGCAACATAGGTCGATCGACTAAGGTTCGAGAAGAAAGAATCAATTCGCATAAATCAATCCTTATCTTTTGGCGATTTTTGCTCCCATGTATTAATCATATTTTGTGGGGAGTTAGTTGATTACTTTTATACTGGAGATTGTGAGATTTGTGCTTGCTGTAGCACCGTTTCGTTTGATTTTGAGCAAGAAGTTGGATGTTGCCATTTGGTTCCGTTTTGGTACTAGCTTGATCACCTGTACCTCCACATTTCCATAAAATGTTTTGCCTCTTCTTACCCATACCTCACATATCCACATTTATACCTCGGCATGTGTCATGTTCTTTTGTTGGTTGGAATGCGTATGTACGGTTGTAGAGATTGCTTTCATATTAGACTGCAGGCATGTTCTTATAGGTCGTAGTTAGGTGAGCGTCATTACATTTACTTCTTTCTATCTTACATATACTCACCTGTACTTATTGAGTGATTTGAGCGACCCGTGAGAGTCCAATTTGATAAGTCTCTATAGTTGACGGTTCAGCAGCTTTTTAATGACTTCATAACTCGTTTGCATGATTCACATTGCTAATTGATTGTTAGTTGCATTAAACTGGTTTAGGCTTTACATGTTGCATTTCGCTCAGAGATTGAACTCGTTCCATTAGATCGAGTCTTGTTCTTGCTTGGGGACAAGCAAGGGTTTGGTTTGGGGAAGTTTGATGCGTGTCTTTTATATGATGTTTTACATCCCATTTTACACGCATTTCAGAGCGCATTCGTGTAGTTTATGCTACATTTCTCCCTATTTCTGTCTACTTCCGTATTTTGTACATTATTGCAGAATTGTGAAGAATCCAGCGGAAATCGAGCTAAATCCGTCCCCGAGTATCCTGCATTGCATATGACGTGAAGTACTCACCCGAGGAACGATCTTGGTGCGCAATTCAAGGCCCAAAAGACAAGTCCACGAGTTTTAAGAAGTCAAGTAGCAGCTCAATCAGTCGATCGGCCACTGCCATCGATCGATCGACCAACCATCGGGTTCCAGAAGCTATTGTTTACTGAAGACCAGTCGATCGACCAGTCCTAGCAGTCGATCGACCAATCTGCTATTCCAGACGAGAATTAAAAGACCGTGAATCTTGAAGCCCATTATGTTTAGGTTTTGATAATAAGAAGTTACGTTAATTGCTATATAACGTAACCTAGAAACATCAGTTTAGCATTCAGTTTTTGATTCCAGTTTTTACATCAAGTTTTATCTAGCTTTCACATTCAATTTAGTTATCAACAAATTAGGGTTTGATTATTGTTGAGCATTGGATTTTCAGTTCTTATTCCTAATCTTTCCTTTGCAATCTCGGTATTCTTCTGCCCTAATTTTAGTTCTTCTTTATTTTCATTAGTATAGAATTTCTAGTTAAGTTCCCAAAGCCAATTCATTAGTTTATGTTGATTGTTTACTTTGTCGTTTCAAGCATGAATTCAGTGGTTAGTTTCATCGTTATTATTATTGTTTTTACCCTTAGCATGAGTAGCTAGATTATTTGTGCTAGGATGTAGGCGAATTATAGCGTAGGCGGCAAAGTATTGAACACGGACTGAATTCGCGTGTCAGTCGATCGACTGACCTACTCGGTCGATCGACTGACCTCGTGAGGTTACCCTTCGTTTTAATTGATTTTAATGTTGTATTTAACGAATCGAATGCATGCGACCAATTAAATACCCAATTTATGACTGACCCATTAGATCGAAAGATAGGGAAAGTTATTTGATCACCAATTAAGATGACTAAACCGTGCTGAGATCGAAAGATAGGTATAGTTTAGACCGTTAGTCACTTTTCAGGACGAGAGTCAGTATTAGTGATATTAGGGACCTATAGCGAGATCGAAAGATGCTATTTGTTAAGAGTGGACCGAGAGGACCTCTTGTTTTCCCGCCTCACTTGTGTTTGATTCAGACCGACTTAATATGCTGCCGCCGAAGCTTTAATGAACCGACCATCCTAGTACCTCCTCTTTATATGTTTAAGCCGTCTTTTTAGTTTACTGTCTTTATTTACTCTTAGCTATAGACCAATTCAACTCAATCCCCACACTTGTTACTTTAGACTGAATTTAGACAACTAGAATTTACATCTGCCTCTCTGTGGTTCGACCCGACTGCCGCTAGCTTTAGTTGTAGTTGGAAATTATAAATCTTATTTTTGACACCTCACGACGGGTATCACTAGCATAACAACATTATAAAATAACTTCCATCATATAACATGCTTAATCATAAATCATATTATGATGCAACAATTATTCACCTTTTCCCACCAATTAGTCATGCTCTTACTCAAACTTCCAGCCATATAAACTCGTACAACACTACCAATCACACACATATATATACATAACTCTATGTATAACTCAAACCAAACAAACTTCATTTCCGTATTTCTATAATGCCATCTCGTAAAACAACTATCATGCTTTCAATCAATAACTTACGAAATCACATCATCACCATCTTTTCTACACATTCCACATTCTCTATATACATACATCCACTGATTCATGCCACACATCACCATATAGGTACACAATTCAGAAGATAAACACATAGCGATCCCGACTCATATCCCATGGTGATCGGTTCAAAATTGTAGGGCGACTTCGCAACTTTAGGACGTCTCCCAAGTCTTTGCATTAGCTCCTACAACTTCTACCCCGGGTTCATTTTAATTTGACTCCCTATGTTCATTAGGTTAATTTGACTCCAAGTGCCTTACCAGGACCACTTAAGGCATGAAAGTGCTACCATCTCGGTTACCCGAGGCAATGATAATCAAATGACAATGAAGAAACATAATTTAAATAACAATATAGTTTAAAGTGATTACATGATCAAAACCAAAATCAGAAATCGAATTACAAGATTCTCGACGGTCTCATCGCTAAAACTATCAAAGCTATAAAACATCGTCGACACAGCGGAAGACTTCTAACTGCCACGTGATGACTCATCCCAGCTATCCCATACGCGTCATATCATACCTGCTCAATAACTGCTCAACACCCCCGAATGGATCACCACAGTTTTTAAAACATTTAAACGGGGTCAGTACTAATCACACAATATATATAACCAACAACACAGTAAACAAGCAGCTCAAACGGTCACACACACAATCACACCCACTCCAATCAATCTCCGTCACCGACTGTCCACTGGACCAGCCCTGCCAGTGGGGGACCGCAGCCGTACCCACCAAATCCCCGCTTATCATACCGAGCGATAACCCTGTCCCATTAATGTGCACATCTCCTCCCGTGGTGGGTTCCACGGAGGGCGAAACCAGGGCGTGAAGCCACTCCCGCAAGTGACTCCACTCAGCCGAGAACGCATCTCGAGAACCAGAGACAAACAATCACAACCATTAAACAGCAACCAAAACCAACAACCGTCACAATACGAATACGATAATATTCAACAATCACAACACCAACAATGCATTATGGGACTAATCTTGAGTAGGGAAACCCTACCTGAAAAGCAACACAATCAGACGGTCTCATAGTTGATATCAAAAGGCTTCTTCTACGAATCCTCCTCCTAACATACAAACATATAATCACTACCAATCACGAAATACAACAAAACCCCCAAATCCCAATATTAGGGTTTAACCAACTTTAACGAAACACTATAAAAACGGTACATAGATCTTACCCTCGACGCAAGGATCACAAAGGTATAAAGAAAGGTAAAATCCGAGCTTCCAAGCTCCGGGATTTGCCAACAATGCGATTGATGCGAAGAACGTAGTTTGTTTTCTATTTTGAAAGCAATTAGGTTTTAAAAGTGTTTAAAGAAAAGTGGCGGAAGTAATTATATACTTAATCGCATTATTAACAAAACCCGACAAATCACCCCCCGTAAACCGGCTACTCGATCGAGTAGCTGAGGTACTCGATCAAGTGCCCCCTTACTCGATCGAGTATCAAGGTTACTCGATCGAGTACCCAACAGGTCAGAAACTATTTTTAAAACGTAACACACCCTTCCTCGACAGAGTAAGGCCTACTCGACAGAGTAAGGCCTACTCGATAGAGTACCCAGAGGCTCATAAAACCGTAGTATTATAGTCTTCCCTCCTTAAAAGGAACTTCGTCCCCGACGTTCAACCCATACATAAAAACAAACATACTAACTCGACCAAGACACAACAACATAGCTAAGAACTCAAGAACTCGACCAAACATAAAACATGAACTCTTAACACCCACTCCACCAACTATTTTTACTTCCACAACATGACTCACAATATCGTATCTACCACATATATATCTCTCACGACACCAACTCCATACATAACCAACTACCGTCCACAAACGCTGCTAGCTCCGTAACATATCATCCACTAGAAAATCCAATATCAAGATACTCATAAACATCAAACGGAATGTTATAGTTGGCTTATCAATTTACAGAGAATTGAGTCTTGGGATCATTTATATAGTTCTTGAGGGAGGTCAATTGTATAAATGCTTGAGTCTTCGCGTTATAACAGTATTGCATTAGACTTAAATCATAACGATGAGTATGCTTATTATATCTTTTTCCTTTTCGCAGTGTAGAATTCGTTTATATTGATAATACTGTTACAACAAATGGCTGGAAATAACGAAATCCCTATGCCAAGTGCCACACTTGGACGCGAGTCCTGGCTAAAAGCTTTTATGGACCACATGAATCAGTTCACTCGACTGAAACGGGTCAAACTTTGCGGACTGGGAGGCATCATTACGGAATGCTGCCATTGCTGACGGTAAGCTCAAGTACTTAACTGCGCCAATACCGCCAAACCCAGGCCCCAATGCAAGAGCTAACGAGTCAATTGCTTATAGTGACTTCGTTATGGAAGCGGGTGCGATAAAGAACGTACTCATTTTTGCAATGGAAACCAATTTGCAAAGACGCTTCATTGCCCAAGGCGCAAACAAGATTTTCACCACGCTCACTAATGAGTTCTCAAAAGCACCGAGAATCGTTACTTATGAGCATACCTGTCGCTTCTTTGATGCGAAACTCTTGAAGGGCCAACCGGTTAGCCCACACATTCTTAACATGATTGAGAATGTCCAGAAACTGGAGGCACTTGATTGAAAAATCAGTGAGAGCATAGTCATTGACCGTATGCTTCATTCACTTCATGATGGTTTTGCCCTTTTCAGGGAAAATTACTACATGAATGACATGAAGAAAAGTCCTCATGAGCTACACTCGCTTCTCATACAGACCGATAAGGATATGAAATTGAGTGGGAGCATGAAGCAAGATGTTCTCATGATTTCCAACAAGAATAAGGGTAAGGGCAAGGCTCACGGCGACCTAACTGTAGGAAAGCCGAAGTTTAAAAAGTCAGGAAACGGTAAGAGTGGGCCTGGTGAGACTAGTGGCTCACTAGGCAGCGCAAAGAGCAAGGACGGTAACGTTGAGTGCCACCATTGTCACAAGAATGGACATTGGAGGAGGAACTGTCCCGTTTACCGTGAGGACATAAAAGCAGGCCGCGTCACTCCTGTTGGTTTGTCATCTTATATTCATATGATTGAGATTAACCATGCAAGTTTTGGAACTTGGGTACTTGATACTGGTTGTGGTTCTCATCTGTGTAATCATTTGCAGGGCCTAAAAAACATCACACCTCTCGCAAAGGGTGATGTGGACCTGCGAGTCGGGAATGGAGCACGAGTTGCTGCAGTCTCAAAGGGAACATATGTAATCCAGCTCCCTAGTAGGTTTGAGTTATATTTATATAACTGTTACTATGTACCCAGTTTATCAAAGAATATTATTTCAGTTTCCGTACTTGATAAAGACGGCTTTTCATTTTCAATAAAGGATAATAGCTGTATTTTCTCTTTCAATGAAATGGTTTATGGCAAAGCAGTTTCCATGAATGGAATTTATATCTTAGATCAAACCACAGATTTATTACACGTGAATAATAAGAAACTAAAGGTTGGTGACAAAGATCAAACTTATCTATGGCATTGTCGAATGGGACACATAAATGAAAAACGTGTAAAGAAACTCGTCGAGAATGGGACCATTCCCGCATTCGATTTTTCTACTTTTGGCACGTATGAATCATGTCTTATCGGCAAAATGACTCGAATTTCCTTCAAAGGTGTTGGAATGCACTCTAGTGACCTATTAGGACTCATACATACTGATGTATGGGGACCTATGTCAATTACCGCGAGAGATGGCTATAGATATTTTATCACTTTCACGGACGATTTGAGTAGATACGGATATGTCTACTTAATGAAGCATAAAAGTGAGTCCTTTGAGAAATTCAAGGAATACCAGAATAAGGTTGAGAACCAACTAGGAAGAAAGGTTAAAGCACTCCGTTCATATCGGGGTGGCGAGTATCTTTCAAATGAGTTTGATCAACACCTCAAAGACTATGGAATAGTTTTACAGTTAACTCCACCAGGAACACCTCAATTAAATGGTGTGTCCGAACGGAGAAATCAAACATTACTTGATATGGTTCGATCCATGATGAGTCACACGGTAGTACCTGATTCATTATGGGGTTTTTCTCTTTTGTCAGCTGCTCTTATACTTAACCGAAGTCCGTCTAAAGCTGTCGACAAGACTCCATATGAAATGTGGAAGGGAACGGTCCCTAACTTATCCTTTATTCGGGTTTGGGGCTGCGAGGCTTATGTCAAGTGGAGACACGAGGATAAGCTCGGCCCGCGATCGGTTAAGACATACTTTATTGGTTATCCAAAAGGAATGTTTGGTCATTACTTCTATTCGCCTACCGAACATCGAGTTTTTGTTGCGGCTAGTGCGACGTTCTTAGAGAAAGAATTTCTCGAGAACAAGTCAAGTAATAGAACCTTCGAGCTGTCGGAGATTCAAGAACCAACAACCGAGGAACAGATGGAGGAAGTTGTTCCTTCAACTGATGATACGGTTAACATTCCTCAGGAACCTAGGAGGTCGGGTAGAGTCTCTAATCCTCCAGACAGATACATTGGTATGGTCGAGGAGAATGACGTTTTTCTCCTAGAGAGTAATGAACCCGATACCTATAAAGGTGCCATGACCTGTTCCGACTCAAAGCTATGGCTTGAAGCCATGCAATCCGAGATGGACTCCATGTATGAGAATGACGTATGGGATCTTATTGATTTACCTAATAAGGTAAAACCTATACAGTGCAAATGGCTTTACAAAATAAAGCATTCTGTAGACGGGCAACCAGATACCTATAAGGCACGACTAGTGGCAAAAGGTTTCACTCAAGTGCACGGATTGCATTATGATGAAATTTTTGCACCCGTAGTCATGCTGCGTTCCATTCGGATAATCTTAGCGATTGCCGCTTTTAATGACTATGAAATTTGGCAGATGGATGTGAAAACCGCCTTCTTAAACGGTTATTTGGAAGAGGAGTTGTACATGGTGCAACCCGAAGGTTTCATAGATCCTGAAAATCCTAAGAAAGTGTGCAAGCTTAAGCGTTCCATTTACGGACTTAAGCAAGCTTCTCGGAGTTGGAATCATCGTTTCGACCAGGTGATAAAAGAGTATGGTTTCACTCGATCGGTCGAGGAACCATGCTTATATGTCAAGTCGAGTGGGAGTAAGATTGCTTTCTTGATATTGTATGTCGATGACATACTCTTGATTGGGAATGACATTCCTCTCTTATCTTCGGTTAAAGGATGGTTGAAGAACCATTTCCAGATGAAATATCTGGGTGAGGCACAACGCATATTGGGAATCTGTATCTATCGAGATAGATCACAACGGATGTTATCACTGAGTCAGGAGTCTTATTTAGATAAGATTCTTAAAAGGTTCAGCATGACCAACTCCAAGAAGGAGAACCTTCCAATGACATCTGGGATGCATTTGAGCAAGTCTCAATCACCCACGACACCTGAAGGGGTTGAACGCATGAGTCGTGTTCCTTATGCATCTGCAATAGGATCAATCATGTATGCCATGATATGCACACGTCCAGACGTGGCATATGCATTGAGTATGACGAGTCGGTACCAAAAGAATCCAGGTGAAACACACTGGATAGCTGTTAAAAACATCCTTAAGTACCTACGGAGGACTAAGGATTGGGTATTGACTTATGGAGGAGATACTAAGCTATGCACAATCGGTTACGCAGATGCTAGCTTCCAAACAGATTGAGATGATTCGAAATCTCAGTCTGGATTCGTCTTCACTCTTAATGGTGCTACGGTCAGTTGGAAGAGTTCCAAACAGGATGTTGTAGCAGATTCTACTACTGAATCCAAGTACTATGCCGCTTCGGAAGCAGCAAAGGAAGCTATATGGATGCGTCAATTCTTACAAGGACTTACGATAGTTCCTAGTTCGAATGACCCGATCACTATCTATTGTGACAATAGAGGTGCCATCTTCCAGGCTAAGGAGCCTAAGTCTAGCAACAAGTCTAGACATGTACATCAGAAGGCTCACCTGATCCGTGATTACGTGGAGCAAGAGGAGATGGTGATTGACAAGATTGCTTCGGATAACAACATCGCGGACCCTCTCACTAAACCATTGTCATATGATAAGCATGAAGGACACGTTATTTCCATGGGAATTAAACGTGTTCCTGAGTTGTAGTAGTTGAATATGGATTCGATACATTATCTTTTTCATATGCTATTTATAACTTCATCGTTTTATTTCATATTTTGTTTTTCATGTGGATTGTACGACAACATTGAACGCCACAAAGTGAACTGAATTACATTATATTTGTTTTGGTCCGTAATCGCCTACATGAGCTGATAACTCTGGCTATTATATTGTGCAGTCGATTGATGGTGGGTTCAACGAGCCATAAGTCAAAAGGTTGGCTGATCGATCACAGATACGAGTTATAACGATACCTCGTAGGACATTTTTTTTGTGACAACGTAATGGAGTCCTAAATGTTTAAGAACATTCGGTGCCAGGTCGTGGATTGGACGTCCATTGTGTTCCTAGAGTCGATTCTTTTGACTATCGACTGTCTCTTGAGATTAAGGCAGTTTTTGGGTGACTTTGGTTTCTTTCTCATGGTCGATCAGAATCGGAGGCTAAGCAGATTTTCACTGGGTCATTTCATACTGTGCTTATATCTGCAGGATTCGAGTTGAAGAAAATATCCAACCTTTATCAGGTTTAGTTATTTCTCAGGGCCACTCGAGGAGTTGTAACTGAAATGCATGGCCATGCTCGAATAATGATTCGTTTATCATTTAAGTTACTCTCTAGTCGGGAAAACCACTCTTGATATTGATCACTTGTAAAATACGACCTTTGTGAATACGGATTTTGCAAATTGTTTTACATTGAGTGGGAGAAATTTTAGGATATGAGAATCGGTTATCGCACATACACTTGTGAGGACAAGTGGGAGATTGTTGTTGCTAGCGTCCTCCACAATTAGTGTGATAACATTTATAAATCTCTTATAGGTTCACAAGGGTATACTTAGTATTTTATCAGTTGATTAACGGTTACTTAATAACGGTTGACTTGCTAGAAAGTTTGACGTTATTATCATACTGATGACAGTGATCAACTGGTCCCTAAAAGTCACACCTAAAGGATGTGTTTGAGAGATGTGATTATGGAAATATAATCACATTGATGCCTTAACTAAAAGGTTAATCCATGTATTTGACTAAACAGTTAGTCAATGTGATGATGAGACGATTATTTAATACAATTAAATAATACCAGCTGAGACGAATTAATTGTCAATTCGTAAATTGAATATAAATTGTTATATTTAATTAATGTATATAATGTTAGCTTAAACGAATTAAGATGTTAATTCGTAATTAAACGTAACCATTTATATTTAATAAGCAAATTATGAATATGCAATATTTATAATTAATGTATATATTATACGATATTGTCATAATAAATGTTGACAGACCTGTATTGATAAATCGACTGCAAACTGTTATGAGTGGACTTATTAATACATGTCGATATATTTGACAATTGATAATTATATACACATTTTTATACATAATGATAACTACCAAAAATAAGGAGATTTTTCTCTCCCCATTTTTGGAAGTACACGGTTAAGGAAGAAAAAAAAGAAAAAAAATATCTTCCTATTTCTCTCCTTTTCGGTTATATTAGGAGAGATAGGAGGATCATTTTTATTTATTCATTTTCTTAACAACTCTCATCAAAATAAAACCCTAAATATCAATTAGAAATTAGGGTTCCTCTTCAAGCAAAAAGGGGATCTATTCTAGCAAGAACAAGGGCATTTCTCATAGCATCTTGGGTGCAACGATTAGGCGAATATCGATTTCGATATTGTTCTTAGGCCATATTGCTAGGACTAAAGGTTGATTCTTAATCTCTACTATTTTGTTTATGCTATTTCATTTATGACTCGTTTTCATAATCATAATTTCGTTATAATCCTAATAATCTTAATGGAAATATACCGATATTTCCTACAATAAATTGTAGCAAGTCCTTGAAAATTAAGCATCAAACGTTTCAGATCAAGGATTCCCAAGAAAATAAGGACAATTAACAGATAAAAGATAGTTAGTTAGAATTATCGAGACTACAATGCATTATCAAAAAAATAGAAGTTTACACAAACTAGCCACTTCAAAAAAAAACCAATCTAACAGTAAACTGGCATAAGAAAAGGCCAATCTAAGAGGTACCTATAAGACCACTTAATGTTCGAAACTGCAGAAATATTATTTATGACCAAATCAACTTCTACTCCCTGGAAGGTGTTAAAACTTGGTGTGAATCTATTTTTAGAAGTGGTTAAACTTTTTAAGGATGGCATTAAACATGGCATAGCCTTCTTCTCCTCCTCCTCCCCCTCCTTCTCTTATCTTTCCCCTTCCTCCACACCTAATATTGATTTCATGTTTACTAAGCTAATACTAATGCATGAATTAGGATGATTTGTTCAGGCGAAGATACTGAAACATTAAGTGTTAAAGAAAAAAGAGAGAGTAAGATGACTAACCTGAAAGCTCATCAAAGACAAGAGAGATCCTCAATATAAGGTCCTTCTTGAAGGGTAAAAAGGGATTGCTTTCCGAAAATTGAAGGTTTATAAGTCTGCAGATTCAAAATATTCATACATCATAAAAGAGTATGTAGCAGTTCCATATTAAGCAAACATTTCAGAAGTTGGAAGTTTGATTTAACTCTATAATTGTTTGATATATGACACCATACGTCCAGGTGTCTTCTTAACACCACATATTAACGGGTGCCGTTGAGACCTGAGGTTTCATAGAAAATACCTAATGTCCTGCAGTCAGTCACAAAATTTACCGTAAAAACAATTGAATGTAGCATAGAACATATGGCCTGTCGAAAATATGAAACAGTTAGAATACCTATGGCAGGTTATTAGATAACTAAAGAAAAGGGCGTATACAAAAACGTCATTATGTCCTAACATCTCGCATACCATATCTCAGGAAAGAAGAAAAAGAATTGTGCAAACTTAAACCAATACACATGGCGAGCGCCTACCTTAATTTTTTGGTTAACATATAAAAGAGTGCTTTTATCCTGCAAAACAAATTCAATGAACACTATAAATGATCGCAAACCACGTCTACTACAAGTAAACTGCGCAATTAAAGAGCCATATATACTGCGAGGAAGCAGCTCATGCCAAGTGGCAACTACTCTACTTATTTCAACCACTGTGAGTCAACTTCTCCACACCCTATTAAACCTTAAAAAATCAAATCAAAGTCAAAATCTACCATGATGACCCCATCCTTGCATTAGATACCCACAACAATACTGCAATTATCAAAATTTGTGATTTGAATATCGACAGCGTTGTTGGTATTAATCAAAATACTTATTGCGATTCCAACTAATTTAGTCAGTGTAGAAATTGAGCATCAAAAGTAATTCCAGGAACTACCAAAATTCGACCGACAGAAATTAAATGCAAACCTCGCTATCCTAAGCGATGGACAACTAAAAATACGAATTAAATGCAAAACGAAATGGGGAATGGAAAATATAAGTCTGAAATTAACAATTAATCAACTTTGATAAAAATCTAAAAGTAATAAGAAGACGAACAAAATTAATCCAACAGTCAATCAGCAAAAGTAAACAAAAGGAACGACAACATCCGGCGAGAACGAGAGAGGTTATTTTGATGTGCGGTGGGCTGCTAGTGAAAGATAGCGGTTGGAAGAAGCTCGGTGGGAATCGTACCACATTCAACCATAAAAAAGCAGTATATTACAAAGACACGAACATACAATAAACCACAAAAATTGCAAATTCATATAAAGAAGGTATTTACCAGTCCTTTCAGTTAAGCAAGACGAAGAGGTACAGAAGTTCCCTATGTCTTAATCGCATATAAAAGTAATCACACTGGTACTCATCATGTTGTTCGTACCTTCATCACCTCAACCAAAAACACATAGATAAATTGACCCTAGCAAACACCAAATAAAACTATGTAACCAAACAGTATGAATACTGGAAAAAGTATAGTAACCGCCGGCAAACTTTTCCAATTCACTTTTCTTGCCTTTCACAACAGGAACAGCTAAATAATCTTCATATACCTGCCTGTAGAGTTCCAATATTTGAAGAACCTAATGGAAAATTTTAACAAACCATAAGAATTCAAGAAAGAACCATTTCGCTCATCGTAAACCAATAACATTTCCTGATTAAGAGAAATCCATGGATGGCAAGGGAGAAAAAAAAAAAAAAGATAATTTGACCTGGTTGTATCTTTTTTCCCATCCAACAACCAAATTTCCAAGAGAATGTCCTCACCTATTTATCTCTACAGGCTTCTCTTCTTCAAGACGGACCACCATTAAAGCCAAATGGTGAAGCCAAAAATAATAATAACAAGCAGTTGTTGACAAGTTAAGACAATCTAATAAATTGTCACAGATCATGATGTGCATCATTGTTTGCACGTAACCAAACTTCTCGGGTATAGGGCTCACTACCTCCAAGTCTCCAACACCTACACAACCTTGTTTTTAAGCGAGTAGCAGGATAACAACTAACATAAACTCACTGAATGTGACATTGTCATACCTCAGCATCTGCCTCTGCCTATGTTGCAAAAAATGTATGACCCTCTTGCCAAAGAAATTCACGACTCCTATAAACACAAAACACAAACTAAGCTTCAGTTACACAAACGATTTATCCGTCACTATGCGATTGGTCATTCAGTCACACTAATCATACAGAAACGCTTCCATATTTAAATTTTGATTACATGCACTATCACAATAACAAGCGAAATGGATAATGTGCTCAAGCTAGTTGTGATAGGGACAAGCATAATGAACTTGCAGGATTCTTAGCCAGGTATAAGAGTCAAACATTTTACAAAAATGGCTTTTGTTTAACAATCTAAGGAAACCGCAAAGAGTTGAAAGCCTGTCACCCTTACAACATTCATAGATGTAACAAGGTGCATCATTTCTTGTGCAATACCAAATTGAGGAAACTCAAAAATAACGCATATCTTGGTAATTTTGACAAACCTTGGCCCACCCTTCCTTTATCTATTACACTTTATAGCTTTGCAAACTTGGGATCACTCTATCAGAAATCATCCCTTTGTAAAGGCACACTACTCGATGTAAAATTAATATGTATTTTTAGTGATTATCTCAAGAATAAAATCATAGAAGAAATAAAGAGAGGTAGAACAAAAATATGATTCCTGGTTTGTAATCTATAAGTTTCACAGCTAGCTGATGAATGGAATAAGATTGTTAAACTCCCAGCGGACAACATTACACCACTGGTTAAGTCTCAAGGGCAGATCACGGTGTCCCCTAATCCACTTGGAGAAGTATGGGTACATGACAGTCTCACTGGTGGGTCATATGGCAATTGGAACTTCTAGTTCAGATTTTCCACTCTTTGTAACCCATGCAACCTGATGCACAATATTGAAATAAACATTTATGTGTCCATAAATCAAAAGTTGGTGATATTGCATAAAGTCATTAGTTGCCCCAATCCAACCTCCCCAGAGACATATCTGCTCTTATTATTGGATAACATTTATTCTTTGAGTCTTCGTTATCAAGTATATCAATAACCAATACTACTTCCATCAAAGTCAAATGGGAACAATCAACTTGGAATAGACGTGGTATTACAAACATACATAGGCAGTAAGACATAAGCACAAAGTCTGATCACAACCTTTGTGCATGATTTAAGGCTGAAACTTAGGTTCAGAATTTAGAAGAGAATAATTTAAGCAAGCTCTAACGAGCTCCAAAATAAGAAATAAATCTCAGATTAGTTAAGAATGATCAAGTGATTCTCCTACCTTCCGGAAGCCTGCTTAAATAATCCCATCATTTTCTGAGACAGGAAGCACTTGCTCAACCTTTTCAAGAGCTTTGCTCAGTGGCTTTCATTTCTTCATCCGCTAACACGAATCACGAAAACTACCAACAATTTCAATACAAAATTAAGGTAGGGAAACAGAACTCCTTAGGGCTCGCTTGGAATGAGAGTAATTATTAAGGGAGTAATAGAGCTAAAATGAACTAAAAATGGAGGGAAGGGATGGGGATAGGAGATAGAAATGAGGAAATATAGTGTAATAGGTCCTCCATTAGGGGAGGAATAATTACTTGAGGGGGGGGGGGGGGTAGGTAACAATTACCCCCCTAATGGAGGAACTATTACACTATATTTCCCCATTTCTATCTCCTATCCCCATCCCCTCCCTCCATTTTTTAGTTCATTTTAGCTCTATTACTCCCTTAATAATTACTCTCATTCCAAGCGAGCCCTTAGAATCATGCCAGAGTATTGAACATAAATAAAAGGTAATAACAAGAGTAAAACGGGGAAAGGGATAAATAACTTGTCGGGTGATGAAAGAAGGTTTACAAGAAACAAAAAATGGAGGAAAAAGGATTAACTCAAGACGCCATTGAGGTTCAGATAATCTTAACGAAACTACCAACAAATATCAATACAAAACCAATTAAGAGATCAGCCATGAAAGTTAAAAAAAAGGTAAAAATAAGAAAATAAAACAGTAATCGACAGGGAAGTAACTTGTGAGCTGTGACTGATCCACCAAGAACCACACTAAATCTGTAAAAAGAGAAACAATCACCATACACAAATTAAAATTTAAAAGTAGGACAACTTTAATCAAATCCAAGTGTAGTAAGTTTGCATAAAACATATACCAACCCATGCAACATTCATCAGAAACGGAATAAAAGCATGATCATACTTGGGTACCCACATGCAAAGGTTCATTAGAAATGGGAAAAATAGGAAGAAAAATCATAAGAAATAAACATAAATAAAATCAAATAATCAAATAATAAGAGTAAAATACCTCGTTGGGGATGAAAGCTCACTACCACTGGTTGTCAAAATGAGTAAGAGGAAAGAATTGGTAGAGTAAATTAGAGGTGAAATGAGGAATGAGAAATATGTCTGAAATTAACAATTAATCAGTTTTGATAAAAATTAATAAAAGAATCTATAAGTAATAAGAAGGACTTTGATACAGGAAAAGGAAAAAGGGAGAATGAACAAGGAAGAATAAAGGAGATTTGAGTAGTGGAGAGACGCAGACGGCTGAGATCGTAATGAATAACAAAGGCAGGGGCAGAATGGGCAGAAATGCACAAAGTTATTAGCAGGGGCAGAATGGGCAGAAATGCACAAAGTGTTACTGTACTTGCTACAGTAATTTGTGTTTGGGTTTTTTAAAGAGTGTAGAAACTCGGATCTTAGGATCGTAAGATCGTAGAATTGTGTAATTGTGTTATGATCCTACCTCCAGAAATTTTCAAATAAATAGGATAGTAAGATTCTACGACCATAATAAAACCGTAAGATATGGGATCGGTGAAGCGTTTTTGGATCGTAAAATCATAGAAGTATAGGATCGAATCGAGATTCTGACAACAATGTATATGACTTTCACAAATTTTCATTTAAGACGGCATTACCCGTCTTAAGTTTATGATGGGTTAAGTATCATGCCACCTCTCTATATATAAGACAAATATATTTATTTTCCTAATTCATTCTTATATATACACAAGTACTCTGTAGTATGTATTTGACGCGTTTTAAACTTAAGATGGATATTGCCGTCTTAAGGGACACTTATCGATATAACGAATCCATACATAACCATATTAAATAAAATAAATATTAAAGAACTCGTTTTAAAATAATTTTGTAATTAAAATCGTCTTACACGGGTATTTATAATGACTCTAATCGCCCCATTTTTCACAAGAAAACGTGAAAAATATTCTAAAATTTTCATAAATAAGATCAAGTCATCCATATTCTCCATTTCGTATTTCTATAAATATGGTATTAATTAAATTACATTAAATAGATATGATTTTTTGATTCTAAATTTATTAAAAAAATGATAAAAGTTCTAAAATGTAAAGTCTTACATTTATTGCGAAAATTACTTTCATTTGAGTATAATTTTCGTTATATTTATTGAAATATTTTGATACGTATAAGTGATTTAGATGAGTGTCTCACAATGTTTTACGTTCAAGTAAGGAAACATTTGAAAAATACTGTAAAACTTAAACCATTAGATCCATCAATCAAAACATATTCGTAAGAGTCATTGTATTTATTAAAAAATTTAAAGATATATAACTATTAAGAGATGATTTTAACATGTGCGAATGAGCAAATTATATTGCGACAAAATAAATACATACTCCCTCCAATTTCTTTTTATCGTCCCCTTTCTTATGGGTACAAAAAATAAGAAAGGGGATGAAAGAATGAATCCAGTATTATAAATGTAAAGTTTATAAAAAAAAGAAAATAATAAAGAATAGACAAAGTAGTGGGTGTTGTTGATTAGGAGAGATGAATTAATAAAAAAATGAATGAAACTTACCAAAAAATAAAGAGGAAAGATAATCAAACTTGTGAGAAAAAGGAAAAAGGGAAGATAATTGATGTGACAGTGTTATACCGTCTTTACCAACCCAATTCTCAGCTATTTTAGCCCCGATTTATGTTACTTATTGTTATTTTAGCTCACTTATGCATTTTGGTAGTAGTTGCGTTATTTGGATGTGTTTCTACGCAATTTCTGTTTAATGTGTAAATGTCGTGATCGACTTCGCATTCCGAGTTTGGGAAGTGACTTTGGATATCTTTACACTCAAATTTAGGACCAACAAATGTCAAACAATGGGTTAAGAAGAGTCAAAAGCTTATGGATTGAACCAAGTCAAAGCCCAAAGATTAAGGTCAAAGCACGGAAGCAAGTGAAGAAGAGGAAGCGTCACAAGAGAAAGCCGCTAGGGGCGGCAAAATGCTGCTAGTCACGGCAAAGTGGCTGATCTCCTAGCCGCTAAGGGCGGCAAAAAGCCGCTAGTGGCGGCTAAGCATTGGATTCCGCATTGGATTGCGACAACTCCTTAATTCTCCTTTATTTTGGCAATTATGCTCATACTTTATAAGACTTTATGGTATTCTTTGAAGACCTATATAAGGAGGTGTTGTTGATCAATTTGATATACTCTATATACTTCTTCTACTTTAAATCATTTAAACACAAAATAGTTTCCAATTTGTAGATTACTTTAGTAATTACTTTTTGTATGGAAGGCTAACTTCCTCATCTTGGGTCAAGCAATTGAAGCAAATGAATTAGTATTTTGTAAGACTCTTTACTCTATATTTTTATCCCTTGAATATTGATTTCTATTCTCAATTGATTATTATGATTATAGATAGTTCTTATTAGTTTGATCACCTAGTTTGTCTTATCTCTAATCTATTGCTAGTTTAGGAATTTGAATATTTTGTTCACTTGCCTAGACATTAGTAGCAACTATTGTTCTTCAATTGTATACTTTTCATCAGTGTTGAATTGTAGAAGAATATTAATCATATGAATTAAAGTGTAGAACTGCTTGTGTATGCATTTGTTTATCTTTGTTGGTTTCTCTAGTTATAATCTATGGCATGATTGAATTTAGATACGTTGGACTAAATTATCATTACCATAAAGGTTGTTTATGTGCACTTTTTTCAATGAATAACTAAAAGTAAGGAGAAGTCACTACGCCAAATAAGACATCCAATAACGGTCAAATAATGCAAATTACCGTTTTTAAATAGAAAAACGGGACTCTTATTGCAACGACGGTTGTTAAATATATACCACGGTTGTACAAATAACACGCGACCGTTATATAACATCAAGAACCGTTATAAAATCTTTTAAGAACGGTTTCAAATCCGTTGTCGTAGTTTACTATTGACAACGTCTTATCGTTCCAAAACCGTTGTTAAATATTATATATGATAACGGTTCATTTCGTTATCTTATTTAATTGAATGTCAAAATTTAACAACGACTTTATTGCGTGCAAAACCGTTGTTATATTCATCTGTTGACAACGGTATGTAACCGTTATCTATTTTTATTGATTTGTCAATGGTTCTGCTTAAATAAACCGTTGTAAAAGTTTTGAACTCGACAACGGTTATCGTTCGTTATCTTATATTTTTGGCAGTTTGAATGGGAGGGAAAATATGTCAACGGTTATTTATCTAAATAAAACCGTTGTCAAATAATTGTTTGCAACGGGTTGTTTTTTACCGTTATGGTTTTTAATTTTTTTTTTTTTTTAAAAAAAAAATGATTTTAGCTTGTTCTAGCAAATTTCTTTGAAATGCTATTTTTCAAAGATGCGTTTGTAGCAAATTTCTTTGAAAAATAGCATTCAAAATAGTTGTGTAGTGCAAAAATTCAATCCTGTATCAAAATATTACACCCCGCAATCAATTAAACCCAGTTTAAAAACAGTACAAACAGGATGATCAACAGCCAAAACACAACTGCTATTGAGAAAACAAAAGAAACCAATACACAATGGATCTATATATACACACTCGTACATAAAGCATGAGAAAACTATTGAGACCTCGCTAATGAAACAACATAACTGGCCCACATATTTCTCATCTGGGTTGATGTCCTCTGGCGAATATTCCGGGGCTTTGTTGAGTATTTGTGAAAACTACAATTCAAAATATACATAATCAAAATAGATATAATACATGGAAGTATACAGAATTGAACTCAATTTACGTCTGAAATAGTTTTTAAATCACACTAACCCGTATCGGAATGGTAGATAGTTTTCTGTTGATAACCTCCCACATGGACTGGCAAACGTAAAAGGCGCATTGTTTGTCGTCTGGTGCTTTAGGAGACTATTATATAAATCACACACAAATCAGCTGAATTAGATAATCAACCTCTCGCATAAACATTAATTAAATGATACGAGTAATTATTAAGAATACACTTACTAATGGCGTGATAAAATTGGGAACTACGCCGCTTTCATATTTCCCAAGTGGACATAATCTTTTTTTTGCTTCAAAAATACTAAATCATAAATATACACACATGCCATTATTATTTGCATATATATGTCTCAAGTCATACAATAACAAATGACATTATTGAAGGTTGTAAACTTACTCAGTTATCATCCTTACACAACTGTCAGAGGGTTTGCCTTCGCGAGAGTCAATCCAGTACACTGTTTTTGTTTCCACTTGGACTGCCAGTAGCACCCAATGCTTCCTATTCAATTTTGGGACATTGAACTGTTAGTTCATTTACACGCATTTAAGTATGCTAATAATAAATTTATAGAACCGTGATTCATTACAATAATCACGTACTATACATACATATTCTCATTGTAGGGGGCAAGCCATAGTTTTTTGGACGACATCAACCGACGAGCGATACTATTGATTTGTTCTTCGTATGAAATTATGTGCACAGAGAACGCCTTAGGACTCAAGAATCCGTAGGCATGACTAGGGAACTTCCACTCAGCGATCTGATTATTCAGGTACCTATTACGCCGCATAGAATGAAAAATGTTATTGTAATTGATAATTTTAACAAACATCATTATTCGTAAATGGAAATGACTAAATAGTTTTATTAATAAAACTTACTTCATCCAAATCAAAATGTGAACATCATCTAAATTGTCAAGGTCGACAAATTCCATCAGTTGCTTCGGGTCCAGTATGGCTATATCAGATGCGCCCATAATTTCCTCTTCAATGTTAATCATGACTACATCCCCTTTAGGTGACTTCTTTACAACTAGGTTCTGCAAAGCCATCAGCGAAGCAGTTTTCATTTTTTTCTTATATTCACACGATTCATAATAAGAATCATAAGCAGACTTGACTGCAACAACTTCCGTTGATGTAGTAGTAATTGCTTTAGCTGATGCCATAGCTTTGCTTAACTTCTGCAAATGTAAAGATTAAAGTACTTACGATGTGTTAATATTCGTACCCTAATATATTTAAAGAACAAGTAATAATTAATGTCTGCGTATAGGTACCTCGGGGAAGACAACATTGATGAGGTTGTTAGGCCATTGCACATAAGAGCTCGGGGCTTCTTTCAAATAAGTGATCTCCTCATTAGGAAATGGTACTTTTACTTCCCCATACTCCTCTTTATATCCGGTCGTAAGCGAACACGTATCCCCTGGCAACAACAACATTCTGTTTCCCCTGTAAATAGAACAGACGACAAGCCATCTTGAAATCGCCCTTCACGACAGCTTTAATCAATTAATACACATACATTCACTACCTTTAATAAATTTCATAAGTGAAAAACGTGTACTGAGATGAATAATTATAAACTAGCAGCTATTACCTTTTTCGGTGTAGAGAAGAATGTCTGATCATCAACTACCTTAATCGCTTCCTGTGTCACAGCCTTCCTGGCTTCCTCTTCCTCTTCAACTGCCTGATATCGATCCTCGGCTCCCGCCTGAGTCTCCTTTGCCATTTCCTTCTCCCTTGTCATGTCCTCCTCGGCTTCCTTCTGTACATTAACACTTGTCCATATAACACGTACTGATTTTCCAAATCATATAACACATTGTATATATATATAAGTCATAAATATTATTACCTCTTTTTCCTCCTCCTCATCCTCCTCCTTTTCCTTATCCTTCTCCTCCTCCTCCTCCTCCTCCTCCTTCTCCTCCTCATCTGCTTCCTTTGTGACTTCTTGAACCATATCCAACTCTTTTTCTGATGGCTTTTGTAATACTCCGTATTTATAAGTCTTGGGGTACTCTATCGAGTAGGCCTTACTCTGTCGAGTAAGGGTAGATTGCGTTTTAGAAAAGTTTCTGACCTGTTGGGTACTCGATCGAGTAGCTGGGATACTCGATCGAGTAGGGGGGTACTCGATCGAGTAACTTGGGTACTCGATCGAGTAACTTGGGTACTCGATCGAGTAGCCGGTTTTACGGGGAGTTTTCTCGGGTTTTGTTAATTATGCGATTAAGGTCTTTAAGCCTTGTCGTCATTATTCTAAATCACTTTTACAAAACCTAAATTACTGTTTAAGAGAGAAAGCAAGCAAGTTCATCTTCTTAATCGCATTATTAGCAATCCTCGGAGTTTGGAGGGTCAGTTCTTATCGTTGTTCATACCGTTGAGTTCCTTGCGTCGAGGGTAAGATCTATGTACCCTTTTTATTGTCTTTCCTTTGAATTGGTTAAACCCTAATTTAGAGATTTGGGGGTTTATGTGTAGTATGTGATTTGGTAGCCTTTATGTGTTGTATGATAGGAGGAGGGTTCATAGAGGAGGCTTTTTTATTCAGCAGTAGAGACCGTCTGATTGTGTGCATACCAGGTAGGATTTCCTACTCAGTATTAGTCCCATAATGGGATATTGGTTGATGTATTGTATTTGGTTGTTTGATATAATAATTGTATTGTGATTGTGGTGGTGATCGTTGTTGATGGTTCTCGAGATGCGTTCTCGGCTGAGTGGGGTCACTTGCGGGAGTGGCTTCACGCCCTAGTTTCGCCTTCTGTGGAACCCACCACAGAAGGGATGTGCACATTAATGGACAGGGTTATCGCTCACTATGTGGAGCGGGGATTTGGTGGGTACGGCTGCGGTCCCCCACTGGCGGGGGCTGGTCCAGGTGGACAGTCAGTGATTGAGATGATTGGAATTGGTTGTTTGTGTGTGTGTGACAGTTAAGCTGTCTGTTTATCGGATTGTTGATATATATATGTATTAATTGTGTGATTAGTACTGACCCCGTTTAAATGTTTTAAAAACTGTGGTGATCCATTCGGGGGTGGTGAGCAGTTGCTTGGCAGGTATATCTTGGATACGCGTGGGATCTAGCTGGGGATGGAGTCATCACATATCAGAGTCTTTAGTCTTCCGCTGTGTTTGTTAGGACAGTTCCTTTCAGTTGGTTTATAGATTGAGAACAGTTGTATTTTGCTTACAGTTGGTTTTGTTATGTAATCACTTAAACTTATTTAATAAAGTATGTTTCTTCATTGTCTTATGATTATCATGCCTCGGGTAACCGAGATGGTAATATCCTTATACCTGAGTGGTCCTGGTAAGGCACTTGGGTATGGGGGTGTTACAAATGGTATCAGAGCGACGATCCTGAAACCTGTAACCAATAAATCCAATGAATATAGGGAGTCAATTAAAATGAACCCGGGGTAAGCATGACCAAACACTAAACTAAGTATACTTTTTTACTTATTATTATTAAGTTACCTTAAACTTGTCAGGCTGCCTATAAGCGATATAGCTATCCCAATGGTCTTGACTGACATACGGATACTTCTTTGTTGGTGGGTTCTTGTTCATCTCCCCGGTTTCCTTGTTGAACAAGTGCTTCTCATCAATCTTTAACTTCCAAGAACTGAGGGCTTCCCCTGTCTTTGTTTTTAGGTACTTATCATACTTTTCGGGGACAACGTAAGCTAATTGCATATATGATGAGCATAGTTGGTACAAGTGTTTCGGCTAATACACATATGAAGTAGTAACTTAATTTCAGCAAAAACATTTATTATTGTATACACATACCTTTATTCTTCTTATTAGCATGGTGTTCAGTATTTTACTCAGTTCACTGATACGCGGCGTACCGAGAGGCACATGCTATCTTACACAACAACCAATCTAACTCGCAAACTACCCGGCATACTCACCATATGGCAGCCCCGTATCTTTATCCCATTGTAAACGATTAGGTATCTTTGAATTTATTGCTTCTAGGGAAACCCTGTGGCGCATTCGACCCGCAGTGTGTTGCAAATTATTCTCATAACCTGAGTCGACGCCTGACGCATTTCCATCGTTTCTTTTCCGCTTTTGGACCATATCTAAAGCAGAAATTAATAAACAAATAATAACAATGCATATTTATAAAAACAAACAAATCTACCTAGAGGAGGGTTTATTACTTCTTTAAAGAGGAGAATCTGGATTGATCTGGCGGTGGCAATGGCAATGATGACGATGACTGCGACGGCGATGGGGTAGGCTGGTGGTTGAGGGGAAGCTCAATGTTTGAGAATATTATGTGGGGGAGGGGAAGCTCAGAGTATATATGTGTGAATAATACAACACTTGCAAGACCTTGTTTATTGGAAAGTAATAAACACGGTATAAGAAAAACTGTTATATTTTGTTTCCAAACAGACTACGGTTTTTTTTGAAACCGTAATTGATTCGTACTATCTACAACGGGTTAGAAATAACTATTGTCTGTAATATTTTCATGTTGTTTGATTTTCCCGCCAAGAAATAAATCATCATTTTTATATACATAACAACGGCCTGAACCGTTATAACTGTATACGTCCTTAACAACGGTTGGGGTATAACCATTTTATTTTATATTTCATTGTGTTTGATTTTACCGCAAAGAAATAAACCATCATTTGGTATATGCCAGCTAATTACAATATGTTTCTTACAAAATCTTGCTTATTTCCATTAATTTAAAGGATTACAAGTTTACACATAAAGAGTACAAACTACCACCATACATAATAAACTAGGTAAATAACAATTAGAAGAAGAAATTTGACAATTAACTTAAGTCATGCCTCATTATTTTTGAGTTCTACGACATCCATGGTTAACTTCTTGCATTCTTCTTTTGCCTTCAATATTTCACTGTCATTTCCCCACTTCGATTCTTCAAATTGATATAGTATACTTCTCACTTGAGTAATCTCGATATGCATGCTCTTTTTCTCATTCACTAACCTGTTTATAACCTTCCTCTGCCACTCAGTCATTGGTTCATCAACCCACTTGAAGTAATTGCATCCACGCATTTTAGTCTCGGGATTATAGAATTTGCAAGTAAGAAACTTTCTTCCCGGATTTTACAAAGTCCAAGAAGTCCGCAATGCTGCCGGAACTGAGCAATTACATCTCCCTGTTGAAATAGAGGAAGAAGAAGAGCTACCACTTGACATAATTTGAGTAATAAGAGAGAGAGAGAGAGAGAGAGAGAGAGAGAGAGAGAGAGAGAGAGAGAGAGAGAGAGAGAGAGAGAGAGAAATGAAGAAATAAAGAAAGAAAGATGGTTATTTAAAATAATGTTATTCAGCAATTGCATAATTTAACACGGTTCTTATAAGAATCGTTGTAATTATCTTATTAATATCCTCCAATTTCCATTTATTTTTAGAGGTGTTTGTGATCTAACACGGTTTTTATGCACTACTATAGTCATTATATTATATGTTATTGTTTCATTCATTTGTCTGTTCGCAAGTTAATTAAAATCTATGTTAATAAGCATTTGCATGTAATAAAGAGTAGAACAATATATTAAAACGAGCATATTATACAATGGCTTAAAAAAAACAGTACAACAAGGGAAAAAAAAGGAAACACAATAAAAAATAAAAAAACCACAAAAACAAACAACTAACTAATTAGTATATTAATCAAACACCTTAACAGGAGTTTGACTAGGAGGTGGGTACTGAGGATAAACATGATTATAAATCAAGCGTACTACATCAGCATCAAGACGGGGATCAAAATTAGGCACTTCTTTGTCTTCCCATGATTTCGGTACATTAAAAAAATTGTACGGAATGAGCCTTCTCATCAGATAAGTGTCCTCAGCGGTGGCAACCCATAAGTGAGGCCCAGCGTGAATATAACGATCCTTAGGGTCGTCGCTATAATAGTCACTTTTTCCCCTTTGATGGTCACGTGATGCATACCTTGCAGCGAGTTGTTTTGCTTGGCGAAAATCGTCAAGACCATCCCCTCGAAACACGATCAGAGCATATCCAAGAAACCCACGACCAGAAGTCCAAGCCGGGTAGATTGCCCTAACATTTGAAAACCCATTCTCAATGAGGATGTCCCTCAATGGGTTAAGAGACTTAGAAGCTGGATTCCCAGCAGCACCGCGTATGACTGGGAGATTGTGAATTATGCACGTAATCGGGTTGATATAGCGGGTTACCGATTGCTGAGGAGGTGCGACTGCGGATGATGAAGATGACGACATCCTTTAATTATGATATGTATGTATATGTAGATTATTTAAAAAGTGAAGTAGAAAGGTTAGTAATAATAAAGTGATTCTTATTGTTACTGGAAATGTGATGCTATTTATAGTATAATAAAGCTGTAATTAATTGGATTAATTTCATCCATACGTTACATTCAAACTTGTATTAATTGTGCATGCATGCATGAGGTGAATAATCACTACTACAAATACATGCAACTACAACGGCCCTTTAACAACGCTTATTCACGAAAATCATCAAAAGACGTTGTAGAATGGATGGCGCGAATTTTACCAAACTTAATTACAACGGTTCTGTGTTGTTAACCGTTGTTAATGGTTTTAACAACGGGTCATACTTTCAAAACCGTTGTTAATATAAAAACTAATAACAATGGTTACATTTTAACCGTTGTTAATAATTTGGCGCAAAATTAGTGAAAAGTAATTACAACGGTTTGTTTAGAACCCGTTGTTATTAGGTTGTAACAACGGTTGTATACTGAGTAACCGTTGTTATTAATGTAATGCAAATCTTAAGAACAACAGATTTCTTTATTCTGCTATACGCTACAAAACACAAACACAAGCTAATACTGCTACTATATCATCCTCCATTCCTCCCTGATCGTCGATCTGTCTTCATCTCCGTCACTGTTGTCACCGTCTTCTCTCCCTCATCGTGTTTATAAATCAGGTATATATGTTTCTTAGCAACGCTTATAGATATAGGATTTTTTGGGTTATTATCTAATTTGTTGATAATTTAGCTTAATTGCTTTCCTGAATTTCGTTTATTTGTTTGCCTATTATTGGATTTTCTGAATTAGTTGCCTATATATTACGAATGTAGAAAAATGACTCGAACTTGGATGATTGATGCAAATATGAGTGACCGCAACTATAAGGATGGTTTAGCTGAATTTTATGAAGTCGTTTCGAACAATTTGAAAGGTTCTTCTAGTATTGCATGTCCTTGTGAAAGATGTGGTAATATTAACTATATGGCTTTTCCGGACGTTAAAATACACCTAGAAAAGTGGAGATTTAGTCGATCCTATACACTTTGGATTTTTCATGGGGAACCATTAGAGGACGAGAATAGCTCTGAAGAAGATGATGTTGAGGTACACGAAAGGCTAACTGATGATCCTGAGTTTGCCGAGTTTTTTGAGTTGGAAGAGTTGGAAGTAGAGAAGTTGAATGTTGGGTCTATAGATAATGAAGAGAATGATGATGAGTCGAATGCTTTTGAAGATGTAGGTGATGACACTAGTAATTGGGATGACCTTAACAACATGTATGAGAAGTTGTGTGAGTTTGAAGCACCTCTGTATCCTGGTTGTAAGTTCACAAAAATGTCGGCTGTGGTGAAGTTGTATAATATCAAGGGGGCAAATGGGGTCAGTGACACGTGTTTCACTAGTTTTTTAGCCTTGATAAAGGAGTTGCTTCCTGATGGTAATGTTCTACCTGTTAAGACATATGAGGCGAAAAAACTAATAAGAGGAGTGCGTATGAAATATGATAAAATACATGCATGTCCAAATGATTGCATATTGTATCAGAAATTATATCAAAACTTAACCAATTACCCTAAATGTTTGGAGTGGCGTTATAAGGATAAGGAAGGGATCCCGGCTAAGGTGTTGTGGTATTTTCCATTGATACCAAGAGTCATAAGGATTTATGCGAATCCCGATGATTCAAAAATGTTAACTTGGCATGAAACAGGAAGAATAAATGATGGAAAGCTAAGACACCCGGCAGATGGTATGCAATGGAAATCGTTCGACGCTAAGTATCCCGAGTTCGGCAATGAACCTAGAAACTTACGTCTAGCGCTGTCCACTGATGGAATGAACCCACGCGGAAACATGAGTAGCCAACATAATACTTGGCCAGTAGTGTTGGCTATTTATAACTTACCACCATATGTGTGCATGAAAAGAAAGTATTTGATGTTGTCGTTGTTAATTTCCGGCCCTAAACAACCTGGAAATGATATAGATGTCTATTTGGAACCTCTTCTAGATGATTTGCGAATGTTGTGGGATAGTGGGATAAAAGTATTTGATGCATATAAGAACGAAACTTTCAATTTGAGAGCGATGTTATTGTGTACAATATCTGACTATCCGGCTTATGGCGACCTTTCTGGGCACACAGTTCATGGGAAAGAGGCTTGTCCATTGTGTGGGGAGGATATCGAGTCTGAATACTTGAAGTCTTCTCGTAAGTATGTGTATATGGGAAATAGGAGGTTCTTGTATCATGACCATTGTTATCGCAAGATGCAGAAAGCATTCAATGGAAGACAAGAACTTTGTCAACCTCCTAGAATTTTGAGTGGGCATGAAGTTTATCAGAAAGTAAAGAATATTGAGATAGATTATGAGAAGAAGAGCGGCTCTAAATTGTCTACTCGTGGGTATAAGAAAAGATCCATATTTTTTGATAAACTTCCATATTGGCCTGACCTGGAGGTCAGGCATTGCCTCGATTTCATGCACATTGAGAAAAATGTCTGTGATAATATTATCAATACCCTTCTGAATGTTCGTGGTAAAACAAAGGATAATGCCGCAGCTAGGGAAGATATGAAAATGATGGGTATTAGGCTAGAGTTGGCGCCACAGAAGAGAGGTAATCGTACATTTTTACCGCCAGCAGCTTATACCCTTTTACGGAATGAGAAAAAAGAGTTTTGTGCATGCTTGAATGGAATTAAAGTGCCACATGGTTATTCGTCGAACATCAAAAGCCTAGTGTCGATGCAAGACCTAAAACTCACCGGGTTAAAGTCACATGATTGTCACACTTTGATGCAACAATTACTACCTGTGGCTATTCGTTCCATTTTACCTGAAAAGGTAAGGTTTGCTATAACTAGATTATGTCTCTTCTTCCAGTCCATATGCGATAAAGTCCTCGATCCCGATGACGCGGATTCATTGCAGGACCTCGTTGTAACCTCTCTTTGTCAGTTGAAAATGTATTTTCCACCCTCTTTCTTCACTATCATGATTCATCTGACCATTCACTTGGTTAGGGAGATTTTGTACCTTGGGCCCGTGTACTTGAGATACCAGTGGTGTGAGTTCTAAATTTGAGGCAATGCACTTTGCTACTTCAAAAGATAAAAAGCCTATTTGGGGAAAATGCCTTTATTATGGTGTTATTCAAGAAATATTAGTACTAGATTACATTGATTTCACAATGCCTTTGTTTCGATGTAACTGGGTTGATAACAACCTTCATTGTGTCCGAAAGGATAAGATGGGATTTACGTTGGTCAATCTGGGTAAGGTTGGCAATAATAAGGATGATCCTTTCATAATGGCATCCCAAGCTAAACAAGTGTTCTATGTCACCAATCCTATGGATAAGAAGTGGTATGTTGTACTGTCTATAAGGAGTAGAAGGAGTAGTCCATCCGATAATGGTGATGATGATCAGGATGTCGTTTTTTAGGGAATGGATCACTCTACCACTGTATCTTATTTCGACGATGTTGACACTGATCATGAGGACACTGAAAGCATCTATATGCGTGATGACCATGGTGAAGGTATTTGGGTTAACGAAGAAACTATGACATCCAAAAAACGTCCCCGATCCTGAGATGGTTCATGAGGACACAGTGATATGGACGACCAACATTTTGAGTCATTTTCAGACCAGTAATTTGATGGTTTAATTTATTTGTGAGTTGTGGGGAGCTAATGGGATACCTGAATTTATAGCAAGTTTGAGATGTGTTGTATGTCTTTAGCTTTTGGTAGCTTTAAAAAGCCAATAGAACCAATAATGGTCATTGTTAAATAAAGATTCCCAAATTTGCATGGCATGGTAAATCCTGTAGCTTAGATATGCAGTATGCATGCATGCTGGTGTTGTCTTATTTTCTTGATCTTATTATTAGATGTGGATCTTTGGTGTTGAAATTTTGAATAATGTTGCAAAGTATATGGTGCTTCTAACATTACGGTATGTATTATTACTGAGTTTGGACTGTAATGGAATTACAGTAATTTTTAAAAAAAAAGGTTCAACAATAACAACGGTTATATTTAAATTACCCGTTGTTAATACTAGCAACAACGGTTATAGTTACATTACCCGTTGTTATTACTATCAACAACGGTTATAGTTACATTACCCGTTGTTATTACTTTCAACAACGGGTGTAGTACACCTACCCGTTGTCATTTATTTTTTAGATATATTTCATTTTGGCGCAAATTTGGTGAAAATATATTACAACGGGTATATTTTAACCATTGTAATAAAGTTTTGACAACGGTTGACTTTTATTGACCAGTTGTTATTAACATATAACAACGGTTTTGTTTTGAGGACCCGTTGTCAATAGTTTGTCTTAATAAAAAACTAATTTACAAACACATACAGCATACCACACAAACACACACAACACCAGTTCAACCGTTGGTATCCTGAGTTTATTATTCTCTCTTCCTCGCTTTCTACATTCTCGTTGTCGGTCGTCGCCCAGTTTCCGACGCCCAGATTCCGTTGCCTTCCCTTATGATCCTGCTCGTTCTCTTTATCATCATCATCATCAAGTATTTTCACTTTAATTTTGTGTTTCGTCATTAGGGTTTTAAGACGATCATCTTTTTTCTTTTTCATGTATCTGTTTGTTTTTCGTCTTCTTTGTTATCTTTATCATCCCGCATCATCTACTTCACTCCTCTTATTAGGGTTTAGGATTTTAGAAGCTCAATCTGTTGTTTTAAATTTTCATTCCTATTAGGGTTTAGGGTTTTAGATAATACTCTGCATGTACGTTGTTAAGTTGTTCATTTCCTATTTCATTCATATTTGGGTTTTAGGATTATCATGGGTGAAAAACGGAAAAGAAGTCAAAAGAATAATAAGCGTGGAGATAATAAGTCTGGTGAGAGGGGTGCTACGAAGTGCCCGAAAGCCCTTGCAGCTATAGCCGCTAAAGACCCAATGAAAATAACATGGAGCTCGAAGGGTTTCCCTACTGGTCCAAATGCGGGTTATTTATCCAGTTGGATTGGATGTTGCATAAGACAGTTTGTGCCTATCCATTTATATGACATTAGAAATTTGAATCCAAAATTGGCGGAGTTATACTTGGCTCGTGTAAAGGAAGCCTTTATTATACCCGATGAATGCCATGATAAGTATTTAATGCATAAGGCAGGGGATGTCCTAAGGCAGTGGAAGTGTGACGTTGCTAGGGATTGGTTGTATATGAACAAGGCAACGGGGGAGATGCGTAAGAACCCACCGGGAGACAATAAGTGTCCCACCATCAGTCAGGAACAATGGGATCTTTTCAAAGAGATGAGAACTACTGAGAAGTTTCAGGTTAAATATCCTCGCCTTTTAACGATTTACCTATCATTTTTTTAATTAATGAGTTCTTTATATAATATTTTTATTATCTCATCTACTTACGCTTTTATATAATTATTTGAAGGCCATTAGCAGAAGAAATCGTGCTACAATTTCATGCAAGAAGGGGAAATGGTATGGTTCTCGAGGCGGTTACAGAAAGATAGAAGAGAACCTTGTAAGTAGCATGCATTCCCCTGTGAGACTTGGTTTTTTTAATCACACTTGAACTTGATACACATTTACATGTATAATTGTTACCATGTTAATGTGTAGGTGGCAAAGGGAGTGACCAACTTGGATCGGCATGTAACTTATAAAGAAGGGCACACGCCTAAAGGATCCCGGTCACGTGACAAATATGATGAGGAAGTGTTGGCCAACATAGTAAGCATTATTTTATTAAAACGAGTTCATTACTAACTTTATTATTTTAGTCACAAATATAATTTGAATTTTATTTAATATATTATAGGACAACGTATTGAAGGAGGTAGAAGAAGGGAAATTCACTCCCAATGGTCGTAATGACGTTCTTGCTAGAGCGATCGGCCGACCCGAACATACAGGTCGATTGAGGGGCGTCCCGTTACAGGTTGGAGTGACGAAATATTATGGGACAACTACCCCGATAAAGAAGAAAAGGAAGACTAAGCCTGAGAAGGCTGACATGGTACCATTTATTCTATTATTTTCATTTAAGTTCAATTCAGATGTTATTGTTGGGATAAAAATTGCTGAAACATTACATTCTTGGCATGCAGCTTCAGTTAATGGCATCCGTACTACTAAAGTTGAATGCTGGAGGCAAGCTTTCCGAAGAAGAAGTGAAGATGATGGAGGATGTCATTTATAAAGGGGGTAATAAGGTACAACAGATTGGTCAAGAGGCCGAGAACACTACTACCTTGGCAATACATGAGAAGGAAGTATCTTTCAACGAGATTGAAAGATCGGTACCTAATGCTTCAAGTTGTAACAACTAAAGCCGATCGGTACCTAATACTTCCTTATTTTTCCTTTCTTTTTTTTTTTGGGTAAGATCGGGGGTGTGTTCCTGCCAGCTCTAATGCTATAACTTCGACATCGTGCCATTGGTTAATTTTTTTAGGTAAATAATGGGTCTGAAAAGGAGATGTAACTTGAGAAGAGACGGTGATGGAAAAAACATACATCCCCTTCAAGTCGGTTCACTGTTTTCATGTAAGGTATGCATGAAGTGTTTAATTAGTTAAATTTATATGAATTCTATTAAATTTTGGGATATAATAATGTATGTGTATTCTTCAGGCCGTAAACAAGAGGCCAGTTGTTCTTGCTGACCCTAAATTCGATAATCCATATGTGCGTGTTGGTTGGGGTCTCGTAGAAATGCACACCAAATCAGCAGCGGAAACTGTAGTGGTTGTTCATGGCGAAAAACTTTTGCCGAATCATAGAAAAGTGGAGATAACTGTAGTCTTTCCAGGCCATGAAAACTTTCAACTGCCTGTCCCAATTCGTAACGACATTACCATTCTGGGAGATGCGGTTGGAAGTTTCATCCAATGGCCTGAATCTCACATCTTCTTGGCTCGGTCGTCTCCGCCTCAGCCGAAAGCAGTTGGGGTTAGAAGAAATACATTTAAATATATGTTAAATTTTTAATTGTTGAATGTTTTTATATGTTAAATTTATATGTTTTTTTTTTTGTAGGGAACAAAAAAGCCGGCTTTGGCGGATAAGCCTAAGTCCACAGACATGCCAACTACCTCGTCGCAACAACTTGATGAGGTATTTAATTAACTTCTCCATTTTTATGAAAACCTCCCTTTAATTTTTTTTGTTTCTGTATTTCTAAAAAGCATGGAAATTTTTTGTAGGGAACAAACAAGCCGGCTAAGGCGGATAAGCCTAAGTCCCCGGACATGCCATCTACCTCGTCCAGACAACAACTTGATGAGGTATTTAATTAACTTCTCCATTTTTTTAAAAACCTCCCTTTATTTATATTTTGTCTGTATTTCTAAAAAGCATGGAAATTTTGTGTAGGGGACAAAAAAGACGGATAAGCCTAAGTCCCCAGTCATACCTGCTACTACTACCTCATCATTGAAAGAGCAGGTTGATGAGGTATTTAGTTAAGTACGCTTTTATTTTTATTACTCCAACTAGCTAGCTAGGATATGTTACCTTTGGATTTTTTAATATTTTAATTATCTACATGTGTAGGCTGGTGGTAGTAGCACAAAATCAAAGAATCATTATTTCCCCGAACTGAAAGATGTTAGGAGTTTAAACTCCACAAAATATTCTGGGAAGGATTACATGCAAAAAGTAAGAACGGTGACGATGAAGAAACTGCGTGAGGAGGCTTGCGATCGCATAGGCAACGAGCAATTGATAATTATTCCGCTCGAGGAGCATATTCTAGGGGTTGAGTGCGAAGCACTTATGTCATGGGATATGCTAGCCATTTGGGCTGGCCTAGACGAGATTGATGTCCAACACCTATTTGTTTGGATGAAGTAAGTTTCTTAATAAATAATTTCATATTCTAATATTCTGACTACTAGATAGTGTTTTAAATACCGGATTTAATACCGTAATAATGTAGGATATTGAAATTGAGAGTGATCCTCGAGAAGAAGATTCCATCTGATCAATACGGATTTCTGTGCCCCTATACTTTATCTAATTTTATCCCGATGTTTTCGTTCGAAGATCGGGTAGATTATATTGCTCAGCAATTGGCGACAAACAAGAAGCTGGTTTTTGCCCCTTATAATGAAAAAGGGTAATAAACAAATTAATATTACGTTTCCCCCTACAATTGCATTTTCATAACTAATATATGTACTTGTTAATAATGATGATGTGTCTCTTGATGTAGGACTCACTGGGTGCTAGCAGCCATCATGCCGACGAAGAAGAAAGTATTTTGGTTGGACTCTATACATAATTCACCAAGCGAGACTTTTAAGCGCTTGATTATTAAGTAAGTTTATAATACTGATTTATTTATAATAACATTTTCAATTTTTATTTATAGCAAAAACCTCATTTTTGCCCCTAAAAAAATGAGTTTCTGCCTCCTTTTTTTTAAAAAAAAAAAAAAAAGTGCCTTTGAGAAGAAAAGAGCTAACGAGCAGGATCAACCCACGAAAGATTCTGATGATGGCCCTACTTTTATTACGATAACAGGGGTACGTGCTCAAATACAATACCTTAAGTGCAAAAATCTGTGTTTAATACTAATACAATACCTAAAGTTCAAGATTCTGATGTGAGCCTTCTCTCGTCTGTTTGTTTTTATGTAATAATAGGTTCCTCGCCAGCCGGATAGCATACAATGTGGATACTACGTTTGTCGGTTCATGTTGGAGATTATTACGCGAAGATATATTCTTATTCCAGAAAAGGTTAGTAATTTAATAATGTGTTTATTACTTTTTTTAAATTAGAGCTGATGTTGTCGTGCTTGCTGCTATACCATAATGTTGCTATGCAGTATTTGATGTTGTTACAATAATGTCTTGTCTTTGTTTTTTCCGCAGTATGTAATCAACCCGTCACAAGAGCTTCAGCAGTACAAAAGTTTAGATATAGACGAGGTAAGGGACATGTTGGGCAAATACGTCTTAGAACATAGCAATGCTCAAGGCTAAATGCATGATACTCAGAGCTTAGATCAGCTTATTAGTAAAAATTTTGTTGAAGTTAGGGAATGATTAGTTCATGTAAATTTAACTCCTTGTAAGTATATATATATATATATATATATATATATATATATATATATATATATATATATATATATATATATATATATATATATATATATGATCTTCTTTGTTGTGGTTGAATTGAATCTATTGAGTTCGATGAACCCAATTTGTGATTTATCTTTAGTCTTTGATATATGGTCTTTGTTGATATATGCAGGTTTTTGAATGGCATGAAACAAATTTAATTTTTATAAACATTAGGAGTTCGTAATAAAAACGGTTACTAAAAAAAACCGTTGTGAATACCCTTCACAAATACCCGCCATAATATTCAACAACAGGTTTTAAAATAGGAACCGTTGTAAATACCTTTCACAAATACCCGCGCATAATATTCAACAACAGGTTTTAAACGAAAAACCGTTGTTAAAAGTCTTCACAATTTTGGAGCGAAAGTTACAACAACCGGTTTTAAACGAAAAACCGTTGTTACTACAAATTTCAACAATGGGTATTTAGCTTATTCCCGTTGTTAAAAGTCTTCACAGTTTTGGAGGGAAAGTTACAACAACGGTTATACATATGACAACCGTTGTTATATTATTCCCACCAAATTTTTGAAACACTTTCCACAACGGCTTACACGCAACAACAACGGCTTTTAACCGTGGTGAATACTTTCGACAACGGTTTAAGTAAATAACCTAACCGTTGTAAATACCTTTTACAACGGCCGCTTTAACAACGTCCGCTTTTTGTTTTTACAACGGTTTTTACCCGTTGTTATAGCATGTATCTGTAGTAGTGAATGGTCAAACAAACAATAATAATAGGGCATGTAATATGACAACGGATTTAAAATAACCGTTGTTGATATATGAAATATGATAATGGCTTAACAAAGAATCGTTATCTTTTTGTGTTATACATACGGTCAAACAATCAATACTGCAACTTTGAATCAGAAAAAGTAAAAATTACAGGGAATGCATTAGTCAAATCACAAACACTAGAAAATCACAGATAATTAAACATTTTTTTTTAAAACGGATTCTATCCAACCGTTGTTGATATGTGTAATATGATAACGGCTTAACAAAGAACCGTTATCATTTTATGTTATACATATGGTCAAACACGCAATACTGCAACTTTGAATCAGAAAAAGTAAAAATTACAAGGCATGCATTAGTCTTGTGAAGTAATTGGACCGTTGTGTTTTTACTAATTGGACAACGGTTTTTTGATAACCGTTGTAAGCTAATATGTTTAACACGGTAGAGTTGACTGATTCTTATTTAACTTGTACCGTTTCCACTTTCCAATTCTTAACTTGTTAAGTTTCAAATTCTTATCTTATTATTATACCGGTTCCAATTCTTACTATCTTATTATACCGTTTCCAATACAACCCAAACTCATTATAAGTAGAATTATAATTTTCACAATCTTAACTTGTACCGTTTGCACTTTCCAATTCTTAACTTGTTCAGTCCTCCATTAATTTTCCACATTGATTATGTCGTCAAGTTCATCAACTTATAGTGGTTCATATTATTCATCCGCTGATGATGATGATGAAGCATCATATGAACCTCTTGTAGGACCCCCAAGTAGATTTATGTACGCTAAACCCTTTACGTGCATCATTCACAATCTCTCGTATACAGAGGACGGGCATAGAAAGGCTATACTCTCGTATAGCCTTGACTGGTTAATAGGTTTGATTCGGTTAGCCGGATTGAATTTGGTTCAAACTATCTACCCGGACAATGATGCGCATGATGGCTTCGGGCGGTGCGCCCTCATCGAGTTTGGCGGGGGTGAGGAGCGGGAATGCTTTCGTCAGGCTCGCAAACTTGAGCGGGCATTCTATAACAATGACTCTTCGAGACTCTGGTTTGATCACGATGATCAGCGGATAGGCCCATATTTATGGGTTGCGAATGAATCTGACCGTCTCCTACTACTTACGATTCTGCACCGCCAAGGTCGCATTGTCGAGAAGGGGACAGTGCCATTGTAATAGGAAAACGACTGTGTGGATTGGGCTGAAGGTGAAAGAGACATATATGGTGATATTGTCTCTGAATTCCAGAGAATGGGGTAGCAAAAAATATACTCCCTCCATACTCCCTCCATTCAACTCCACACTACACATTTGCTTTTTCACGTTTGTCAACGCTTGTTTTACGCGATAAATATCTTTAGCTTGATATTTTAATGTACTCCTAAAAACCTAAGTCATTATAATAAAAGTTAGATATTTTTCTGGTGATATTTTCTCTGAATTCCAGAGGACGGGGTAACAAAAATTGTAATAAAAAACATAAATAATTAAACTTTAATTCAAACCACCACCATAATCCAAATATAACTTACAATGCCAGATAATAATTAAAGACTTAATTATTAGAATCTGATGAAGTATTAGGATACTCATCATGAATTTCGGTATAGAGCAAGTCGTAGATCGGCCCTTCGTTATCACCAGGAAGCGCAGGTGAAATGGTCTCTCTCTCCCATGACATAGGCACGGTGGCAAGAATGTGATGCTTCCTGCAATGTTTCAGCAGATGATGATCAAGATGGGTCGAAACCCATAGATAAGGGCCTTATTTTTTATCATCCGAATAGAAGTCCTCTTTCCCCGCATCTTCCCCCGCAAATCTAGCCCCTACTTTTCTTGCCTGACGAAAACTATCATGGCAGTTGGCTTCGTCAAACATGATAAAAGCGAAGCCTACAAAATCTTGCTTGTTTGTAGACACAGGGTACACTTTTTTAACCGCGGTGAAACCGGAGTTATGGAGCATTTGCTTCAACCACCTAAAATTAGGATTTAAACCCTTTCCATTCACACCATAATAAACCGGGAGATTATGGAGAATGCAAGTAAAAGGCTGTGCGTAACGAGAATGTGATCGTAGCTCTGATACACCAGCCATATTTTTTTTAGAGAGAAATTTAGAAAGAAATTAGAGAGTAAATGTTTGATAATTTAGAATTTGACCTAAAACATTATGAAGACATATTTATAGAATTATTTTGGTCAAATTGAATATTATTGGTCAAATTGAATATTTATTAAAGTTCAGTTTTGAATGCAGTAATCAAGTTGAAAAATCTAATCAAATACTGACAACGGTTGAATTGAAAAACCGTTATCTCATAATAGAAAATAATAACGGTTACAAAACATCTGTAGCTATAACATAACAACGGGTAACAAAAACCGTTGCTGGTGTTAATTTAGTAACGGTTTTCGAAATGCCGATATCTTAAACTGGTAACGGTTTTCTAACAACCGTTGATAAGAGTGATTCTATAACGAGTTTTTGGAAACCGTTAAAAGTTTTTGACAACGGTTTGTTAAGCAGTCGTTGTCAAATTATAATAACAACGGTTTTCGAGGAAACCCGTTATTCCTATTAGCGCGGTCTAGGTTTCCGCCAATATTTGGAAAACGGTAATCTAAGTGTCGTTATTAAATGCATTAAACCGTTGTGATACGCTCCTTATTGATTGCCAGATTTGGCGTAGTGAGTAGAAATTCATATTTTCACAACAAAGTATTCAAGAGTAAATAGAGTCTAAAAGAGTCAATGATCAAACTTATATCATTTGTGAAAATTGTAAGACCCGAGACTTTTTTATAATTTGATTTACTCCAATTTTTTAATCTTTTACTTTGTTGGATTCAGAGTCAAACCACAATCAGCACCACCCCCCTAAATCTGTTACATTAGAAATATTTACTTAAGCACACGCTAAACATAAACCTTCGTTGTGGGATCGACCCCTACTTACCCTTACTATTGTTAGAGTTTGTAGTGGATTATAAATTGTGAATTTGGAGGCTCGCGACAAGTCTAGCCAATAATAAGAAATTGGAGGGAGTATAAGATTTTAAGAGGATTTAACTAGTATGAATGTGTGATAACGATCATGCATGTACACTTTGAAAGTTAGTGCAGTTTAATAAATATTTTGTATTTTGTATTTTAAAATAATCAAAAGTTAAATCTCAAAAAGTCATATTTGAGAAATTAAAGTTCTATCTATTTTATTTACAGGTAAAATCTTAATACATAGTACATGTAAGACACAACTAAAACAGTTGAATACGTTGATTTTTGACCCTATATATTTGATACATGAACATCGAGTAAGGATACCCTCCATTTCCTCAAACGAAATGGAGGCCCATTACCTTTTAATGGTCCGTAACTAATTATGTATAACTCAGGTGGTTGTAAATACATTTGATCGAATAGAAAAAGTTAAATCAATTAAAATGAGATATATAATATAATATAGGTGTATTAGAGATGAAATGGAGAGAAAGAAATAAAGATGATCCAAATTGCATAAATATCATACATTATTCATAAAAAAAATGAAAAAAAATGCATAAAACTGTATTCACATACTTTTGAACAAATATTAATTGATTTGAAAAATAATGTATCGTGAAATGATCTAATATAAGTACTTAATATTGATTATTGCGTAAATTCAAGAGAATTGAGAAATCCATTCTCAAGCAAAAGGCAAAGGTGGCTAATATCAAGCATAATAACTGCTCCTATAAATTTTTTTAATGCTAAAATTCGGGAAATAAAACAACAAGTCATTGGCCAAATAAAGGACATGCATGGTAAGGATAGAATTGGGCTCCAACAGGTTGCTGAAGGTTTTGTTGAGTATTATCAGAGTTTGCTGGGGTCAAGCATTACTGTGTCTCCACTTTGACACTAAGTAATTGTGTGACTCCCTCAAACATTGACAACTTAATTAAACAAGTTAGTAAGGAGGAGATCAGGAGTGCTCTGTTTGCTATTGACTCAGAAAAAAGTCCCAAGGCCTGATGGGTTTTCTTCTGGGTTCTTTAAGCATAGCTGGGATGTGGTGGGGGATGACTATTGCAAAGCTGTTCTTTCCTTCTTTTCAACTGGAAGAATGAGTAAGCAGGCTAATGCTACTCTTATTGCTCTTATTCCAAAGAAAAAGGTGCATGTATCTGTTTTGGATTTTAGGCCTATTTCCTACTGTACCACATTTTACAAAACTATTAGTAAAATTCTATCTAGTAGGTTGCAACAGATTCTCCCTTTAATCATAGGACCTGAGCAGGCAGCCTTTGTTCAGGGTAGGAACATCCATGAGAATATCATGTTGTCTCAGTCCTTGGTGAAGGGTTATGGAAGGAAAAATCTCACTCCTAGATGCCTAATAAAGGTGGATATAAGGAAAGCCTTTGATTCCTTGCAGTGGAAGTTCATAGAGAATATGCTTCACTCTTATAAATTTCCTCCTCTATTCATTAAATGGCTTATGGGATGTATATCTAGCTCCTGGTTTTCTCTAAAGCTGAATGGCACAACCATGGGTTTTTCCAGGGGAAAAGTGGTATAAGACAAGGAGACCCTCTTTCCCCTTATCTTTTTGTACTGAGTATGGAGGTCCTTTTTAGGTACTTGAGGGTACTGTGTATGAAGCCAAATGTCTCTTACCACCCAAAATGCTCAAAAATTGGTTTGACACATCTCATTTTTGCTGATGACTTAATGATATTTACGAGGGGTGATGCACCTTCAGTTCAAGCACTTTTTAATACTCTAGAAAGCTTTGCTGGTTGGTCAAGGCTACATGCCAATGCTGATAAGACTGATATTTTTTTTTTTTTTTTTGGAGGGGGATGACGGGGGGTGTAACACCTCCACATACCAAGGTGCCTTACCAAGGACCACCCTAGCATGAGTGACGGTTACCATCTCGGTTTCCCGAGGCTAGTATATCAAAAGTAGTCATTCCAAAACGCGATTACATTGTCTCAAAACCAACTCAAAAGAAAAGTATATGAATCTCAATACAACTGAAATCAAAAGAGCTAAACTCGTAACAGCGGAAGCTAGACTCGAAGTGATGACATCCCATCTCGTCCCCGTAGCTAAAGACAACCATCACCTACTGTCACAATCTGCTCACCATCCCCGAATGGATCACTACAGGTTTACAAAACAACAACGGGTCAGTTCACTACATAATTAAAATAAGACAAAATACAACAATGTCCAAAAGCAACTATTCCACAATTATCTCCATCTCACCATTACATCTCATAACTGACTACACACTTAAGTTTGTAGCCCTGCCATATTACTGCCGCGACAGATAATCCTCACCGCCAGTGGGGGACCACAACCTTACCCACCTAAGCCCCGTTCTTCACAACGATCGATAACCCATGTTCCTTAATGTGCACATCCCCTCTTGTGGCGGGTTCCACAAAGGGCGAATCAAGGGCGTGAAGTCACTTCCGCAAGTGACTCCACTCAGCCGAGGACGCACCTCGCAAACATCGTCAATCCATCTCAACTCCAATACTCCATCATACAATCAACCAACAACAATCAACCAACAATATTAATCATACCAATTAAATCACAACAACACATCTTAAATCAATTATACAATCAACTAAGTAGGGAAACCCTACCTTTTCGCAATCCAAGAACACACAAGCAATCAATAGCAATTCTCCATGACACTATCACTTACACACAATAATCACATACCATCACTATAAACCATTCCCCCAAACTAACCCAAATTAATAATTAGGGCAAAACCCTAAAAGATAACCTATTAACTGATTACAAAGCACTAAAGACTTACCAATGAGATCGACGCAAGAGAGAAATGAACAAGGACTCACGAACAAACCGCAGAAATACTTCTCGTCAGACCGGATACTCGGTCGAGTATTACCATACTCGGCCGAGTATTCCTGGACAGTAGCCTAACCAGAAACACACGACGCATTACTCGGCCGAGTAACAGAACTCAGAAAAACGTGGTATTACCGGGGGAGGGGGGGTGTTGGGTTCAGAATAACGTGAAAAGCCTCATCTTGCAACAAACTGTTTTTTCTGAGGGTAAATTGCCTTTTCGATATTTAGGCTTGCTCTTAAACACTGGCAGAAATACAGTTGATATGTATGGTGTTCTTATAACTAAGATTTAGCATGCCATTCAGCATTGGTCCTCTAACCTCCTATTCTATGCTGGTAAGGTTCAGTTGCTAGACTCAGTTGTTTTTGGGTTAGAAAAAAATTGGTGTGCCAGTGGGCTCTTGCCTTGAAGTGTCATTAAAATGATAAATAAGATGTGTAAAGATTTTTTCTGGGGTATTGAAGATAATAGGAGGAAATTGGTTTTAAAAAGCTGGAAAAGTCTTTGCTCTCCTAGGGAGGAAGGTTGGTTTGGAATGGAGGAACTACTGTCTTGGAATAGGGCTATGGTTTCCAAATGGATTTGGCTTCTTGATAATCATTCTGAGGGCATCTGGCATAGATGGAATACTGCTTATAACTTGAGGCATGGTTCCATCTGGGATGCTAAACACAAAGAGTTTTTCTGTGAAAGTTTCAAAAGCATTATTTCAGTCAAAGATGTCTTAGTTAAGGAAACCGATTCTCCTCAACCTGCCCAGATTATGATCAACAACTGGAGTACGGGGGGGGGGGGGAATACAGTATTCAGTCTGCTTATACTTGTTTTAGGCCTAAATATGAGGTCAAGCCTCATCTCAGGGCTATATTTGGATATGTTGTTTAACCTAAGCATGCTATTATTACATCACTTGCAGTGCAGAAAAGGCTAGTCACAGTGGATACACTTAAAACTCGTGGATTCTGCATTGTAAATAGGTGTATACTTTGTAAAAATGCAGCTGAATCACATTCCCACTTATTTTTTAAATAGTCGTTTTCTAAGCTCCTATGGCATAGGGTTCTGAAATGGATGAAACTATATGGTAGAAGCAATTGTTACATTGCTGAGCTCAAGTGGTGTAAAAGTAGGGGCAGACAGAGACACTTGAAGCATGTCTAGTATGTCAGCTCTTTAATAGTTGTGATCTATGGCTTATGGCAGGAAAGAAACAATAGGATTTTCTTTAATGTTGAATGTACAACTGATCAACTCCTTATACGTGTACAGTACATAGTTAGTGTCTCATTACTGCATAGATTTTAGAGTAAATTATCAATTACACCCACGCCAAATACACATTTTTACATTTACTCCCACGTCAAATTTTTTTTTTAAATTACACCCAAATTAATAGCTCAGGTTATAATTTGCACCCAAGGCCATTTTCAGGTGAAAAAATTAATAAAATGACGATTTTGCCCCTGCATTTATTTTCTTCTTCATGCTTCTCTTTCATCTTCTCAATAACACCATCATTTCATTGCTCCCTCTACATCACCATGGTGAAACCTCCAATTAACAACTGACATGTCTCGCACACCACCTGCACTTAACCAAGCAAGCTCGGAATGAAACCCAAGTTTTTAATTCGGTCCAGAACAACCATCAACACTAGCAGCACCAAGCACGACCTTTCACCATTTTCTGCCACCACAAGCCCAATTCACCATTGCAACCAGAGGAGTCATGACTGTAACCCAATTTCAGGCAGAGGAGTCGACCCCCGTCTTCAGCTCTAGCTTTGTAACCAGTTCCTACCATTTTCAGGAAACGGAAAAACCTTGCTTCCATTTTCAGGTTCAGTAAAAACCTTGCTTCCATTTTCAGGTTCAGTAAAAACCCGTTACTGCAAATTCTTCTAATGGGTCACATTCTTCAGAATTTCGAATATATTAGGGATTACAAATTTGTAACAATACAGAAGGGAAGCTCTCATACAATCATACTCATACCCAACTACCCCCTCCGTTATTTCTCTCACGAATAATTGGAACGGACGGAGTAATACTTAGACTCCAATTTCGCCAACACATTGCTCACATAAATCTTCCTTTGTGTATACTTCCTCTATTTCGAATTGATGAGGGATAAATTAAATTGGGGATTTGGGGACTTTCTCTATTTCGAATTGATATAAATTAAATTGGGGATTTGGGGATTTGGGGATTTGGGGAAGATGAGGGAGAAATTAAATTGGGGAAGATGAGGGTGAAATATTGATGCTAGCAATTCGAAAGCCGAGTCAAGTTTGAAGATCGGAAAGGAGGAAACCATGGATGATGTTTTAAGAAAAAAAACAAACTGACAAGTAAGAAGAAGGAAGGGAGGGCAAAAATGTCCTAAAATCAATTTTCTACCCAGAAAATTTGAATTTTGACGGAAAAGTGGCCGGATTCCGATATTGGGTGCAATTTGTAAACTGAGCTATTAACTTGGGTGTAATTTAATAAAAAAATTTGACGTGGGAGTAAATGTAAAAATGTGTATTTGGCGTGGGTGTAATTGATAATTTACTCTAGATTTTATACAAATTTGGATACTAGATTACTGGATAGTCTAAATGCTAGATAGCTCTTACTCTCTTAGTAAGGCTTAAGTGGATATACTTTGTAAAATGTATCCCTTCTTTACCCCTTGAGGTTGAATGAAAGGATTATAACTTTTTGCACACAAAAAAAAAAAAAAATTGATTGTTGCATTATTCTAATACAATTATTTTAATTAATATAATATTTAATTAGTCACAAAGATATTGTTGAGTATATACTATATGTCTATGGCAAAGATTAGAAGAAATTCGATGTAACGAAAAACACTGAAAAAAATTCTATCACAAGTATGTTTTTAACAAGAAAAATCACAGAATCGTCTAAGGTATGCGATAATGGTTAAATTACAAAGTTAGTATTAGAATGAATTCTACAATTCACATAAGTCAATTATAATGTAATGAAATAAATTGGAATTTTATAAAATATCAAAATACATAGTAAGATCGATCACCTCATGAATAATTCATGATAGATCATGTACTAACATTACGGGCATCGACATGTTAACGTAAATACCAAAGTCAGCAAAATTAAATAAGTCAAGTGTGAGAAAAGTGCTATTTTTTGAAAAGTAAAATGATGAAAAAAAGTAACAAATACCAAAATAAAACATACAATTGAAAATAAAAAAAAACTACAAAAAAAAAAAAACACATACGTGAAATTAAAAATGTGATGTGCATTTCATAACTCAATGAAACTTCCACAAACTACCCTTAATGCACTTTGCTTGATGTAAATAGAATGATAGGAAAGATTGGTGACACAAACAATTCAACTAACGATAGGATAAGAAAAATTTTGTCTTACAAATTTTGGCATCCATCAAAAATATATGAATAATGGAGGATGTGTTTTATGACTTTTGAACACCCCCTTTTCATTGGTTATCAAATTTAATATAGGAATCAATATTGAGCATCATTTTTTCATTATTATGAAACTTAATATAGACATAAATATTATAATAAAGATGTGTGCTTATTTATTGTAACAACCACGGTAAAACAAGAATATAAATTAAGTTCAAGGTGGCGGAAACACCCTGACACCGCGGTAGCTACTGAATAAAAACTAAGTACTCAAATGAAAATACAAGGTCTACGGGGAATAAATACCCCTATATCTGAAATGAAATAAAGTCTAAAAACAAGAGTCAATAAAACTAATAGAGTGCGCTTAAATAAAGGCGCTCGCTAGCTCACTCGATGCAACCCCATCAAATAATAATAATAAGCAACCATCAACCACTTGTCAGTCATAAGAATGACAACCACAATCAGTGGGGAGTAACTCTGACGTCCTCTCAGCCATATTACATCACGATAAAGCAACCAAGTAATTAAGACGGATCAATAATATACAAATGACTTACCAATTAACTTGTCACACAATTAAAACATTAGATCATTATAAAATTATTAACACTTTAAACTAAATAAATCAAATGACCCATTTAACCAACGTAAACTTTATCAAACCAAACATATTAAATCAGTTACCACTCAGTAAGGCAAAACGTCAAGGCAACCCATCACTGTTACCTTATCCCTACGGCAGGACTACGATAAATATACGGTCCCAGTCTAAGTATGGCCACACTCTCGGGACAAACAACCCCGATTCGACGATCACCAAGCCTGTAAACATCCGGGCTGATGACCCCATAGACTCCATATTAGCCTATAAACAACCGGGCTAATAGGACGACTCCGACCTGCCTAGACTGTCAATACACACAGCTACTAAAATACAAGTGAAACGGATAATATAAGACCATTCTTATTACTCGAGTCAGTTAACTAATTACTATAAGCACAAAAGAACGTATATATATACAATACAATTATAAGTGTTAAGATAGTCAACTCCATAATATTAGTTATATAAGCTCATACCATGACTCACTTGCTGGATTAATAACATATACTGACAATGAAACAATAATGAGAATAACTCCATAACTGCTCAAATGCTCACGATCAGGTAATGACCAACGAACTCGGTAATCTTTCAAGCCATAGACGAATTCGATAAACCATGAAATTAGAGATGACCAAAGCTCATAAGTAAACCAAACATTACTATAATGCACATGGGTTAATTTTACCAGTACACTATTCACTTCCATATTTTACATTGCACTACCATGATATAGAAGTCAGAGGTGAATTAGCTAAAATTCATTTCTCAGATTAGCACCACTAGTACGTACAATCTTCCTCATATTGACATCATTTTTACGTGCAAATGCATTAAGGAATGAATCAAACAGACAATAAATCAACTTAAGCATAGAACACTTCATAATTCACATACTGTAGAGACAATACTCATTATACTTAGTCAAACACAACCAACAACAACTACGTACTACATACTTACATTTATTTCCAGGTCCATGTATGATGATGACGATACGATAATGCCAACAAATATGTGTGACTACTAAATGCACATTTACTGACACACAGAGTAATCGCCAAGCCATAAAATATTTCACCAGTGAATAACCCGTAGCAAAACAGAGTCATCAAACAATTACCAATCACCCAACCATCATATCAAACGCGTAAACCATTTTAAAGTTATCGACCCTAATCTAGCATACAAGATCGCAAACCGCGATGTAATACCAAGGACAATTGTCGACGTTACCTTTTAGCGCTTAATCTTCAATGGAATCGTCAACAACGTAAGAGTCGGCGTCCGGGTCGTCCGAGTTTGAACCTATGTCGAAAATGGAACGAAACGGCGTTAACTTACACGTTTTAAGGCTAATGGGACACGTATAAAAGGAGGCGAAGTGGAACGAAAATAATACGAATATGATCCTTACCATGAGATGAAGAGAATGGCGCAAAAATTACTGAAAACCGTTAAGAAACGAGAGAGAACGGAGGTGTTGAAGATGGAGATTTGATTAGGCGTAAAATAGAGGAAATGAAGATGAGTGTGGTCTCTTTGCACGAGGGGTTTCAACTTTCAAATAGCGTAGGTCCCTTATTTAATATGTTTTCAAAACTGAAAACATGAGATAAAAGGCTAGAATCGAGGGATCTGGATAGTTGCACCAACAATTCAAGTTTACGTGATTGACTTAGTCCAGTTAGTTACAGCTCTTTGTTAATATCTATCTAGTGATTAAACTTCGTCTCAAGACGGTCCAACACAATAACAAAATAACGAAGTCTATTTAAATAAATACATATTTCGTAATAATATAAGTTAAAAATAATTAAATTTATATACGTTATAAAATAGTCTAGCATTTTAAATAATACGCATCTATATAATACAATAAAACAAAAACCACAATATATTTTTTTCCCTCCAACTTTAAAATCCCTTGGAAATAGGCAACTAACTAAATAGCCAAATACATAAAATTTCTTTTATATTCTTACTAACTTCTCTATATTCTAAGTTCTCCCTCATATATAATAGTTGGCTTTAAAATTTTACGATTTTTTTAAAATAATTTTCATATCTTATATAGTGTATACGATAAATTTATTATGAAATAATTTTATAATTTATAGCACAAAACAATACAACGGGCAAAAAAATATGTGAAAACACGGTTAAAAATAACATTTTATGTACTTTTTATGATTTAATTTAATAAATAGTGAACCATTCTTTTAATAAATAGTAACTCACGATTCGCACACAAACGTGTGAAAAATTGTTTTGAATCGAATTGCACGTTATTTATTTCTATTACTATAATATTGGTTAATTAGTGTATTTTTAATATATGTGGATGTTCGGTTACTCCTTGAAAAATGTATGAATTGTGAATTATGCAAAGATTAAGTTGTTGGTTATCTCATGTCTTCAATTCATAAAATTTGGAACTTTTTCTAACCGATGGTAAACGGCGCATTCAAAGTGACTATGAATTTAGGTATTGGGCTAAATTGGGGTCGAGATATTTCGATTTGTTTTTTTTATTTTTTTTTTATTAGCCGATGTCAATTTCCTATCATCAACATGTGATAGTTCGGCTTTTACTAATAGTGATTATGTTATTAACATATAAACGTGTGAAAAATTGTTTTGAATCGAATTGCACATTAATTATTTATTTCTATTATTATAATATTGGTTAATTAGTGTATTTTCAATATATGTGGATGTTCGGTTACTCTTTGAAAAATGTATGAATTGTGAATTATGCAAAGATTAAGTTGTTGGTTATATCTCATGTCTTCAAATCATAAAATTTGGAACTCTTTTTAATCGATGGTAAACGGCGCATTTAGAGTGACTATGCATTTAGGTATTGGGCTAAATCGGGGTCGAGATATTTCGATTTGTTTTTTTTTATTATTATTATTAAGCTATGTCGATTTCCTATCTTCAACATGTGATAGTTCGGCTTTTAGTAATAGTAATTATGTTATTAACATATTCATGTTTTCAAGTTATGATCAATAATTTGAAGCTAAACTTTTAACGGATGTTTATGGATATTTTACTCTTTTTTAAATATTCACGTATATACACAAATTATTTTAAAATAATTTTAAATGATGTTTAAAAAATGTTTACAAGTATACCCGTGCAACTTTGCACGAGTTTTAAGCTAGTAATTTATAAAATTCTCGCCCTATCATAATAAATAAATACGACGACTTAGGAAAAATTATAAAAATCAATTAAAAATTTAAACTCGTGACTAGCTAAAATTATGACGGAAAACGCGGGTGTTACATTTATGTTCTAAATTCTACTTTAAGATAATCTTCTTATGAGATTGTTCTTTTGTATGACCGCAATATTTTCTCAATTTTTAAGTCACAAGTACTTAAACTATTTTTAAGTTGATCCCAAAAATTTGTAAAGATTATTTTGTAGCGTAATTTAGTTACTTTTAATGGTCTCATTCACAATAAAAAAAAGTATATCATAGAAACAGTCCAATTTATCGGTGTTTATGTGGTATTTTTTATTAAAGAAAAAAAATTATAATTGACATACACTTATCCAAATAGGCTTTTATTTTTTTTTTGTACATCCGTTGTAAACAAGAATAATTTACAACGAAGGTATAAATCCATCCCAACCAAAACTTTTTTCGGGGTGATAGGGTGATACACTCCTTCGTTATAATTTACAAGGGTTATAAGCAAGACTAATTGTTCAATTATCATAATTCATTGTGTATTTTTTTTCGTAAGAATTATCCGTCAATATTGTATTGTCATTTGTCACTAATCAAGTATTCTTATATAATCAAATACTAAATACAAATTTATTGTATGGAATAAAATTTAATGTTTTAGGTAGCCTTTTAAATTAGATTAAATTGTATAGATTGATAATATGTGGATTATGATATTGTCATGTCACATTTAATTTGTCATGTCACATTTGCCATGTCACGTTTAATTTACCATGTCAAGCTAAGGTAGTCTTTTAATTATATTGTATAGATTATGTCGCAAATGTTTATGTACATACTAAATCAAAGTACATATCATGGGTTTAACTTGGTATAGACGACATAGTAATGAGAATGTTTATGCCATGTGCCATGAAAAGTAGTAATATTAGACATTTGCGTAATAAAATACATGAAAAAAATGTTTTTTTTTTAAATTATTATCCTCAAATAGTTATTATACTTTTTATAAAACATTGATCACGCATAACTAAGGAGTCGTTTGGTTCATGTAGGAATTTATTTCATGTAGTAAGTTACAATTCACATGAATTGAGATCCTATATGCAATTCATGAGAAATAACCTAAACTTGTTTGGTTGCCATTAAGTAATTCACATTTCCCATGAATTAAGTTCATATATGCTGTTTGGTTGGAGCACCTTAATTCCCATGATTTTTGATAATAAATATTGTTTCATCCTTCATAACATTAATTACTCTCAAGGCATTGGGAATGACCGGGGGGGCTAGGTAAGTCAATTCCTACATCATGTGGGAATTAAGTTCATGTAGAAAGTTCAAATTCCTCCATTTTATTTAAAAAAAAAAAAAAAGGCAACCAAACAAGTGGCTAAATCCCAATTCATGGGATTTCCAAGTTCTCATGTTTTTAAGAGGCAACCAAACAACTCCTAGCTATGACCTATTACTCATAATTAAAATTGTATTTATTTTATTTTAAAATTTTGAAGTTAAATCTAAAAAACTAAGATTTGAAAAAGATTAATCTATTAAAATATTAGATGTCATATACCCCGTATCAATTATATTATTTTTCTACAATTAAATAATAAAATATTTAAACAGATCGCGCTTCAATATTACATAGCAGAAAAGATCTCTAAGGGGGTGTTTGGTTCACACAAAAAGGTATGAGGTATGAGTTTAGAATGAGCCAAACTCATACCAAGTGTTTGTTTGGCAAATTTGGGGGTTTCATACCCATACCTCAAACCTATGAGGTATGGGTTTCTCATACCCAGGGAGGGGGTGGGTATGAGATTGATACCCATGGGTATCAAACTAAAATGAACAAAAATATGAAAAAAACAAATTATAGCATATTATAAATTCATTTTTTTATATACTTATTTAATTAAATAATCATTTTCATGATTTTATAATATTGAAAATTATTATTTACGATATTTTAATTTACGCATTTTAACCTTAATTGAGGTTCAAACCCATACCACTCAAAAATGAAACAAACACAAGGTAGGAGTAATTAAGTTCCAAACCCATACCACCCGGGTATGATTCCTGATTCCAAACCCATACCCGTGCATGAAACAAACACCCCCTAAAGGAATTATGATGGGCTCAATCAGTCATACGATGGGCTCAACAATCGTTAAACATAGCACGATTAGTGTCAATTTATTGTATGGATTGGATCAGCGAAGTTTATTGTAGTCTGTGCAATGTTTTACAATAATTTTTACGGTAATGATAAATTAAGAATTTATGACACAATTACACGTAAATTAATGTCATTAATGCTTAATTTAAGTTTTTCTTTCCTTTTTAGTTACCTTAAATGCAACACTTAGGTTATTAGTTGCTTAAGATTTGTTATCCTCCTTGCGGATCACTTTTTTCCATTTAGTTACCTTCTATTTGGCTACTTTCATGGTAAACAGAAAGAACTTTCTGCTTCAAATGAATAGCTAGTGAGGTGAAGAGCTTACATAAGGGCATTACTCGAATGGTAAATGCAGGGAGAAATAATACTCGCTCAATAAAGGTATCAACATGATGTGATAGTACGAGAGGCGTAGCTACCATAGTAGCATAGGGTAGCGGCAATCCCGAAAATTTGACTAAGAAGATGAAATTTTGCTACTCCATATATTGCTGATATTTGTGAAAGGATAAATAAATAATGCGTTTCTAGAGTAGCATCAGAATGTACATGGTGTAGTGGTAAAGTATAAGTACATATCTTAGGAGATGCGGGTTCGACTCCTACAATAAGCAATTTTTTTCACGTGTTGAGTTGTATATTGTTTATATATGGTACCCACATTATCTTTTAACCTAAATAATATCTCTCCTAATATCCTACAAGTTTTATACCAATTTAGTCAAATGCGTAAATATTGAAAACAAAATTACAAATAATTATAACTTGAAACACTAATATAATTATAGTTATCGTAAAATTTATTTGAAAACCGTCCCCTTCACATATTGCTACATAGTAATAATTAATTATGCTTTAATATATACAGTTTATAGTTGTACGTTGATTTGTCATTTCATTTTTCGAGAAATAAAATGAAAAATATCATGAAATGTATACTCATATGAAAGCTCTTTTTGTAAGGAATTTAATGGTATAATATTTATATTTTTTGAACTACTATATTTTTGTAAAAATTAAAGTCAATTTGTCGTCTGCCATCCAAAAACAAAAACGTCACAAAAAAAACAGAGGGTATATATAATTATTAGTTATCATAATATAAACACATACTACAAAATAGTACTATTTATTATACCATATTTATTTTATATTTTAATACAAACCCACTTAAATGCTATAAATAAAAGTTGAACTATATTCTCTACAATATGCAACATGTTAGAAAAATTCATATATAATATAGTACATTAATAGTATAAGGTTTTTAATTAAAGAACTAGGTTTGTGACCCGTGAAATTCACGGGTTTATCTGTTTTAGTTTTGATATTTTATCGTATTGTTAATATTTGTTCGAGCAATTAGTTGTTGATCCATTTAAAAATATACAGTCTTGAAATACATAGAAATTAGTTAGTTAATACCTTATGTCTTTGACAACTTTGGTTTATTTTTTTAAATCGAATCCTGCAAGTGACAATGTGGTAGCTACTAATTTTGAGAAACTTGACAACCGAGTAATGACAAAGGCGACTCATTATATATACGTGTGTTTTACTCCGCAATATAATAAAGTGAGTTTTTTAAATATTAAAAGTTGAAACCATCCGTATATAATAAATTCCGTATGGAAAAATCTTCAATGACGCCTTATAAGGTTGTAAAATCAATACCTCAGTATAGTCATCTCCAAATTATTTTCAGACCTCTCCATCAACCCTCTCGTAGATATATCTTTGAAGTCTTATCACCCCATGCATGCTTCAAATATTATTTACATCCGAAAAATATTTATTATATCGATAGGAAAATATTAGATACGATTCAACGATATGGTCGGTATCTACTCCATGTATTACGAATTAAATTTTCATTACAATTACTCAATAACCTAAAAAACTATATTCCCTAAATCCGAATTCCAAAAGGTTCATAAAATTTTTTAAGTTCCTTATTACTATTTCAAGAATTTGATCCATCTCTTGTTAAACTTATGTCCACAATCCTATATAAAAATAAAAATAGTATTAAAGACTATAAAATAATCTATTCCGGTTTTGAAAAAAAAAACACATAAACTTAAAAATATAAGGATTAGAATTTAGAAACCATACTATTTAATATTTATTTGAAAGTTCACTTTTTCTTCCTTTTAGTACGCTTCCTTTTAGTACATGCCTTGATAATAGTTCATATGAAATGAAAAAGAAAAATATATGTTAGAGAAGATTATACTCATGAATACAAAATAAAAATTCAAATAGGTTGATCGGGAAAGCATAATAGTAAAATTACACAACAATATATGCTTAATAACAAATTTAAATAAATATTATAAGATCTCCATTTTGAGATCAACGATCATCTTATAATGGTTAAAAAAGCATAAACCACTTAAAAAAGTAAAGTAAATTTTATAGAAAAACAATCAAAAGGTGGGAGTTGGAGAAAACTTAAATTGGAAGAGGAAATGGCATAATTAAAATGATTAATTATTATCATGATGGTTCAAAAGGTATATTGTGAAATTTTAAAGATTTTTTATTTAATTATTTGTACTTATTTATTTATCATTAATTATGAGAGTAGGGTTTCTTTTTTTCTAAGGAAATTATGACAGTAAATTTTATGTATTATTCCTGTTTTGAAAAAAAAAAACACATAAACTTAAAAACATACGAAGTAGAATTTAGAAATCATATTATTTAATATTTACCCGAAGGTTCACTTTCGCTTCCTTTTATTGCATGCCTTGATAATAGTTCATATAAAATGAAAAAGAAAAATATATGTTAGAGATGATTATACTCGTGAATACAAAAAGACAAATTCAAATTAAATAGGTTGATCGGGAAAGTATAATAGTAAAATTACACCACAATATACGTTTAATAACAAATTAAAAGAAATATTATAAGACTTCTATTTTGAGATCAACAATCATCCATTATTTATCAGTTTCTACCTTACGTTTTTTACCTTTAATTTTACCTCAATTTCGTGTCTTTTGTATTTCTTCCCTTTTCAGATTACCCACGTGATGGTTTGCCTTATCCGCATTCACATACGTTTCATGGTGCTTTAAAGTTATATAAAAAAATACATTGGCCAAAAGATAAAACATCAATCTGGCAAAAACTTGACAAACGAATCAAAACATTGTCACCTGTAAGTCACTTAAATTAAACCAACTGGAAAACATGAATTCAAATATAAAGCAAACGATTCATAAAACCAACAACATAACAAATTAAAATATACTTTATGGGACACATCATCATCAACAACAACAACAACAACAACAACAACAATAATACTCGATAATAATACTCAATATAATCAGTATAATCAAATAAATAAATTAAACCATAAAATACAATCCACAACTTAGAAACTCATGACAAATGGGCATATTTTAAATAAATAAAGTGAATAAAAACTATTATAGGTATTGTAGGTTTTATAGTCATTACACAATCATAAATTCCCATATTTTAATTTAATTTTTAATTTATTTTGTGGTATTATTAAATTAGATAATTGATTGCCGAGGACCTCAAGAGATGAATTAAATAAGATAAAATGTTAATGAAAATTATGGTTGTTGAGTAATATAAGGAGTTTTAATAAAATTATTAACATATTATATTACAAAAAATAATTAAATAGGAAAAACTTTTAATTAATTTGGTGCGTGTTAAGTATTATGGGGAGTTTTAATCAATTTATTACCATGTTTAATTAAAAAAAAATTAAACAAGAAAATGTTAATAATGGTGGGTGTTCAGTAATATGAAGAGGTTTAATTAATTTATTAACAGGTTTTATTATAAAAATTTTAAAAACAATGAATTAAATAGGAAAATGTTAATAATGGTGAGTGTTTAGTAATATGAAGAGGTTTAATTAATTTCTTAACATGTTTTATTACAAAAATTTCAATTAAATTTCAATTTTAATTATAGATTATGAAATTTATTAACATGTTTTATTACAAAAATTTCAATTAAAATGTCAATATTAATTATAAATTATGAAATTTGATGTAAATTTGTAAGGGTTATATAAATTTTGGAAGACAATAATATACAAAATTAATTTAAGAACAATGATAATATCCTTTAATATTATAGATATAAGTGAATTAAATTAATTTATAGATAAATGATTTAAATTAATGTCATATAATAATAAATTGATAATAAATATCACATTAATTCGCTATGTCACATTAAAAATATGCAACATCACATTTAAATATGTCACGTCACATTAAATTTTAATCTAGGTGGCTCACAATGCGGGTGAGACCATCTCTCGATATGGCTCACAATCCAATCACAATATCACAATCCAATAACCATATCACCATCACACTATCGTAATCATATTCCACAATAATCACAATCATATATAGCAATAATTACACTATATCATATTGAGTAGGGAAACCCATCTTTTTGCAATCCAAACACACACAAGTAATTGCAATAGCAATCCTCCATGAAACTGTCACCTACAAATAATTAACACATAATAATTACTAACTACCCTTCATTGATCGATCTAGTATACACTCATTACTAATTCCCCCAATTCGCCCAAATTAGGGTTTGTACAAACTGAAACAATAAACTGATTAAATACTAGAGACTTACTAACACGATTGGTACGGAAACAAGAGATCTGGAACCCACAATAGCTTAATCCTTGCTTAGAAATTGATGAAGATGATTAGAGAGAGTAGGGAATGATTAGGTTATTATAAAATGAATCATAAACTGACGAAATGTTTTAAATACCTCTCCAATCATTTTAATCAAAACCGCGCAATTAATCTGTTTCAGACTGGGCACGCGACCAAGTACCACAGGCACTCGACCGAGTACGCTCTACTCGATCGAGTGTGCCTTAAACTCGGCTGAGTACACCCAAGGCAGTAGCTGTTGGGAAATGTGTCCTCAACAATAGTGCGATCACATGATTTAAATATCATTATTAAATCTCATTTCAAGAATACGGAAGGGATGATACATAATATATATATAGTCAACTGGTCCACACATATCGGTAATGATTGGCTGGCTAGAGTTTGACATTACTGTCGTGCGACGGTGGTGATCAGTTGATCCCTTGAGGTCACACTTAAAGGACGATTCCCTTAATTGAAAAGGTTAATTAATTGTATACCGATACAGATTAATTAATTCCTTAAAATTGAACAATTCAATTTGCGAGAGAGAATATTGATATCTTATTATAATGGGATTAAATAAGATTTATTTTAGTAAATAAAATGCTTTATTACTAAAATTGTTTATTGTTCGAGAAACAATAAAGATAAGAATGAATGGTTGATTATAATTACAAGATATTGTGAATTATAATTATATGACCCATTTTATTTATGTGATCAAGTATCACTAGTCAATTTGTTGAATGTAATTTAATTAATTTATAAAATGATATTTATGTGATAAATATGCATTTAATTAATTAGTAACATGTATCATACTACATGTGACATATTGTGTGACAAATGACAAATTGACAAAAATAAAATGGTAGTCCATTTTATATAGATGGACCGAAATAAGAGTGTAAAGGAAGTTAGTGGGTGAATTATTTTATGAGATAAAATAAGCTAATAATCACTAACCTACAACTAGCCTTACAAGCCTAAGGTATAGAAAAGAACAAAATGAAAAGTGAAGGACCATATATTGGTCCTTTTGCCTCACCCAAACCGTGTGGCCTCTCTACAAGTGAGAGGGCTTTTGTTCTTTTATCATTATCACACTCTACCATTCATAACACATGCAAATGTTCATGTTTTATTTCTTTCTTTAATCTTCATCAAAAGGATGAATTTTTGATCCAAATTTGTTCAAAAGATTACTAAAATTATCAATGTAATATATGAGTATTAGTAATCAATTTTAAGGTAAACCACAATATAAATATCTAGTACATATTAGTTTGTGGGTTTAGGGATTGTCTTGGGTGCTACTAATTGGAGGGCTTCTATTTTGAGGTCATGTATGTTCATCCAATATTGGAAAGCTCAAGAACTAACAAGAAGGAGATCTTGTTGGTGCCCAAATAGCCGAAATACATATGGTGAGAAAATGTTTTCTTATCTTCTTTTATTTTAGTTTGCATGCATAAGATCACCATTTAATTTTATGACAAATTAAAATAAAACATATATGAATATGTTAAGTATATAGATCTACCTTTCCTTCAATCGGTATCATGAGCACAAGGTTGTTTGCATGCAAATCGGTTATTGTTTTTCCGAGTTATATGATTAACAAACAAAACTTGTAAATTTGTGATATTATGATATATCACGAAAATAATTTATGCATGTTAAAGTTTCTGATCCTAAAATATATTTAGGATATTTTGGTAAATTTATGGATTTTATTGTTCATTTTATATAATATTGGCATTAAAATGTGATTTTTATGATAAAAATGTCATTTTTGGACGAAAATTAGCTAAACTTCGAATTTTCCAGTGGTTTTTGGATATGTTTTCACATATATTATTTTTAGATGATCTGGAAATTTTCATAATTTTATGAGTTCTTATGCTCGAAAAATGGATTTTTCATGATAAAAATCGGATTTAGATGAAAAATAGGTTAATATGAAAAATATTTCGAATCTGGTCATAGAAATTTAGTATGTTATCACATGCAATTTTACAAGATGTGTGTAAAATAATGGGCTATATTGAAGTCTTTATGCATGATTTATGGATTTTTGATGAAAAATAGCATAAATAGTGACTTAATTAGTGAATAATTCCTAAAACATACTCCATGACTAAGGAAAAACGTCATATGTTGCATTTTATTATCCATTTTAGATCTAAAATTGAAAAGTTGATAAATATAATTTTTCTCATGTTTTTATGATTATATTTGTTAAAACCGATAAACCGCAACATTGTTTTTCCGGATAAATTTCGAAATTTTTAACCTAAGTTTTAGAACTTTATGAGTGTCATGGTATTTTTCCAGAATGTTCATGAGTTTAAATTTCGAATTTTGAATTTATTTGAAATTTTTGTGATTTATTTGAAGTTTATAGCATTTTATTGTAATTTTAAGTCCATTAATGAACAAGTTTAAGAAATATGAGTTAATTATAGTCAAATAATTAGTGAAGACTAATTTTGAGTCCTAAGAGGTTAGGATAATTAACTTGTGCATAAATATGAATTTATGTAATTTATTGTGATTTTAAAACGTTGAATCACGCAAATCCGTAAAAACCGTGTAATATACGATATTGGCTCCTTAAAGGCGATTTAGCATAAAATTGGGCATGTTCATACATATTATAATGCTGCATTTTATTTATGATTGTCATAATTTTATTTTATGTAATTTTGAATTATGTAATTTTTACTTAGTATGGCCTTAGTTTTAATTGGTATTACCCGAAATGTATGGAAATATCGATTCGGTTGTAATTTTTGTGATCTCGCATCACCGTTTTGTAATTTAATAGATTTATTTTATTTTAATTACAAATGTATAATAGGAAATTATGTAATTTATTTATTCCGGAGTTCCATAAAGACGGATTTCTTCAAGAAGGTGATACATAAAGACGGTGTTACCTCGAGATGTGTGCCTCAATCGAAGTTCAAGGGACCAATGGAGTTGGTTTCCGAATATGTAATAGTTAATTAGATTTTCTATTTTAGGAAGGCCATACTAGGATTTTATTTAATTTATGCTTTGCATTTTATTTATATGTTGCATGCATCGCTAAATAGCCATAACTAAAACATGCATCATCTTTTAATCGAGTATATCGACCGTGTCAATTATAATTATCGTAGTTCACCGCTTTAGTTCACTTAAAACGTGATAGATAATAAATTGACATGACCTCTCGCTAAAATAAACAATTGAGACATAGCCTTACCAAAGAGTAGAAACCATGAAAACCTATTTCGTGAGGGAGTGCACTCGGCCACACCGGGGTACAAACCTTGTTACGTAGGGGAAGTGGGTGATAAATGTCTATCCACCGAATTCATGTTGATAAGGGATGTATCGGCCACACCGTGCCCAAGTTGATGTGGATTTGGATCATGGACACACTTATTCGAAATTTGGGTTGAACTCAACAAAAGTTTTTTTTTGATAAGGGATGTATCGGCCACACCGTGCCCTTGTCGGATGTGTTTTGGGCTAAAGATAAATGTTAATGTAATTTTATCGACCAAGAGTTCTAAAAGTAGAATCGATTAAAGAGTTAATCCACCGAGTTATATTGATAAGGGATGTATCGGTCACACCGTGCCCAAGTTAATATGAATTTGGATCTTGGAATCATTTATCATAGTTGGGTAGAGGTCACTATGTAAATGCTATACTTGTTTTTCCAAGTATTAATAAAACGATAAATGTTAAGTTTTCCATTATTTCGTTATTATATTGTTCTATTTCTTTACCACAATTCATATACGATATCATTTCGATTTTTGATTCAAATCTCCATTAAAACATCGTAACTAAAGACAAATATGAATTTGCTTCTAAAACCTCAAATGAACCATTGCTAAGGATCTCTTGTAAAGAGTATAGATTAAAGTTATTCATTATCAAACAGGTTTTTGATTCTTGACTAACACATCTACTTACAATGGATTGTTATTCATATACTTAATTGAATTAAGTACCTTGAAGCGATAAATTATTTTGGTAATTAGTTTTGTCAAGAATTCGTAATTGACCAAAATAACGCAACCACTTCAATGAAAGTTTTAAGACTAAAACGAACAAATGAAGAGTAATCTTCATGAAATTCAATTTTGCTTCTCAAAGTAAAGACTCATTGAAATGAGTGGGAGCATTCTCTTAAACCGTTAAGATGAGGACGAGGTTCAAGAAGTAAAGATTATAATGGAATTGATACAAGGTAATGTTAAAGGTAAAGTTGTTGAGAATGACGATACTAAACCTATCAATCCCGACCGATAAAGTTTCCATTGTCTTAAATGTTGGACACTAGAAAGGAAACTACCCCAAATTATTGAAGAATCAACAAGTTAGTTGTGGGACATCTAATGGGACCTTCTTCTTTAAATGTTTATTTGATTAAACATAAATTTTGCTAGTACCACTTCGTCAATATTAGAAACCAGTGGAGGTTTTCATCATTGTATTCGACACATAAGATGATTAGAATATGACGACTAGCAACAATAATGTCGAGAGATAGAGTAATTGTGTACTCAATCTAGTTTTTGGATTTAAAATTGTACTTAATTGTGACTATTAAGTGCATAAACTCTAAATAAGAATATAAACTTGTTAAGATACAAAAGAGGTTTTCACTTTTGTGACCCTATACACCACAATTTGATGTATGGCTAGCCCATTATTAAGGTGAGTATATTCTAAACCAAACTAGAATGATATATCATGAAGATGATGCAAGACTCAAATTGGTAACCCAAGATTAAACCTTAAATTCTGGAATGATGAACGCAAAGAGGTATCGAGTACTCTTGAAACCATTAGATTGTTAATGGTATATGCGTATCTTGTATTCAAAGCAAGATGTCTCGTGCCTTTTGGTTCAAAAGGAGATCGAGGTTGTAAATCATTGATCCAAAATAGGTTGATCATTTTCTTTTACCAACGATTTAAGTTGATGCTAATATGTTCACTTGATAAGGTAAATAGAGAAATCTTTGAAGAAGTTCAAAGAGTTCAAGGAATCACGATTTAGTCGTGATGGGATTATCAAAGTGAAAACTTTGATATAAGCCAAAGGAAATGTGATTTAGAATCACAAGTTAATCTCTCTTAACACACATTATGGGATAATGTGTGGTTGGATAAGAAATCAAACGCTATTCGATATGGTTTGAACTTCGATCAAGTTATTTTGAGTTACTTGATCCTTTTGGGGATTTTATCATTTTTGTCTAAATTATTTTCCACTAAATCATATGAGATATGAAATGGTAATGTACCATATTTGTAAGTTTTCACAAGAAACAAATGCTCATTTTTCCCTTTCAATTGTCACGAGTACACCGAGTTTGTGTCTCGTGAAACTGTCTTTCTAAAATACAAGTTTATTTCTAGAAGACAGAGTGGGAGAAATTATTCAAAGAGCCACAAAGAATGCCACAGAGAATGTTATGTCGCAAGAAACTGGTCTTTCTTGGCTACATGAGACGTTTTGTGTAAGACATTGTTTCTTCAAAACCTAAGAGGTTAAATTCGTCACTTGTTAAAAATGATGAATTCATGCTACTTTTAAGAAAGTAAAGAGCTTATAACTTACAAAAGAAATCGTTTGATTCAAGTTGATTACTTCTAGAAAGTAATGAACATATGACTTACATGAGAGTGTTTAAAGTCACAACTCAATACAAGGCTTAGAGCCATGAAAATCCGAAATAAAAAGGCTTGATTAGTGACAAAGGGTTTTGCACTAATAAAGAGAGATTTCATTCCTTGATTGGTTGCAAAGGGTTTTGCACTAGTTGAAATGCTTAAGTCTATTTGGATTTTCTTAGGGATTGTGTTTCATTATGAGGATATACACACGGCAAGTGAATCTAAAACCCAGTTCTTCAAAAGAAGGAATGTATTCAATACATGTCATGAGTTTTGTATATTCTTGCAATCCTAAGATAATGTGGAACTTAAGAGAGGGTCTTAAGTAGGACATCAATGAGTTGGAATCAATGTTTTGATCATGTTATAAAACTTTTCTCGATAAGTCGAGAAGTTGTGTTTATACTTGGAGTTTAGTGGGAGTTACGGAAATTTTAATTAGTCTTATATATGAATGACATATTGATCATCGAGAATGATTTAAGACTTTTGGAGTATTATAATACATCTTTAATATCCAGATTTATGAAGATAAATCCACATGATATTAGCGTCAATAAGAAGTCTTACGTTGATCAGATTCATGACTAGTTCAATTAAATTGAACATATTTGATTGATTTCATTTGCTTCCGCTGCCGGATCAATTAAATGAGTAATGATGTATAACACTTCATATACTTTGAGTATGATGAGTTGTTTTCAAAATCGAATTTAAGTAATCTTTATCAAGTAAGCCATAAAGATTACCCTTAAGTGCTTGCAGAAGCATTAAGAATGTAAAGCAAATTGTTTATGATGCAATTTTGTGTAAGGGTGTTACACAAGTGACAATTGACAATTGAGATTGCACATGGTTTCTAACAAAACCATAATCAAAACACATTAGGATGGTTAAGATACCATTGTGGCTATGTTAATTAAGAAGTAGATTTTCTAGAATCGTTCTAGGCAATAAAGAACAATGAGAGATATTTGTAACGGAAATTGAGTACACTTGCAATCATGAGATGTGCAAGAGGATGAGTCCCGCACACTGTGAAAACAGTGGGAGCTATTCTAAGGCTAGAGGACCTATGTCTTGATTGGATCTCGACATGTACTCAGAAAGTTTTGTGATGCAAATGTATACATTACAAAGGAAAACGAGTATGTAGTAAGGTTGAGTAAGGTACAAGAAGTTGATAAAACCTACTAACCAAAGCCTTCTCAAAGGCTAAACGTGATGAGTCATGTCATTTCAATTGAATTGAAATGAACAACTACATACAAGATCAAATTAGATTATAGAACATGAAATAGTAATCAGGCATTGACTATTCATATGTGATAATCACATTTGTCGTTCGAGTTTTACTTTAAAACTCTTTTGTTATACTTTGTTACATCCAAACGGGTTGTAGAGACAACATTGAACCCCGTTAAAGTGAACCCGGATTAACATAGTATTAGCCCATAGTCGCTTGTATGAGGTGACGTCTCGAAGTGACTAGAGTGTGATGCGATTGATGGCAAGTTCAAGTGCCATAGAGTCATGTGAGATGACTAGTCGATCACATAGACAGATTGTTAGGAACACTTTGTCGGGCAGTGACCGCTTATAGAGTTCTGGAAAATTTATATAGCCTGGTCGTGGCAAGAGCTACTATAGTATTCTAATGAGTCGATTCTTTTGACTAAAGACTATTCGCCTAAGATGGCACAGTTTCAGATTAACTTTGATTTGTGTTACTACGACCTTCGTAAATGGGGTCAAGTGGGCATATTTTGGGTTATGATGGCTGTGGCTAGTCGAAGGGAATAAGTGCGATAGGAATTGTCCACCCCCTTGTCAGGGTTAAAACAATATCTCAGGGCCACTCGAGGAGTAATGAACTGGAAATGCGTGGCCACGCTCGGAAGGTATCCATGGTGGATAAATTCCGGTCAATCAGTTATTCTCCAGATCGAGGAAACCACTCTCGATATGATCACTTGCAAGTACGACCCGAAAGACACCTTGCATTGAGTGGGAGATAGTAATAGGACAAGAGAATTGGTGACGCACACTTGTCGAGGACAAGTGGGAGATTGTTGGGAAATGTGTCCTCAACAATAGTGCGATCACATGATTTAAATATCATTATTAAATCTCATTTCAAGAATACGGAAGGGATGATACATATTATATATATAGTCAACTGGTCCACACATATCGGTAATGATTGGCTGGCTAGAGTTTGACATTACTGTCGTGAGACGGTGGTGATCAGTTGATCCCTTGAGGTCACACCTAAAGGACGATTCCCTTAATTGAAAAGGTTAATTAATTGTATACCGATACAGATTAATTAATTCCTTAAAATTGAACAATTCAATTTGCGAGAGAGAATATTGATATCTTATTATAATGGGATTAAATAAGATTTATTTTAGTAAATAAAATGCTTTATTACTAAAATTGTTTATTGTTCGAGAAACAATAAAGATAAGAATGAATGGTTGATTATAATTACAAGATATTGTGAATTATAATTATATGACCCATTTTATTTATGTGATCAAGTATCACTAGTCAATTTGTTGAATGTAATTTAATTAATTTATAAAATGATATTTATGTGATAAATATGCATTTAATTAATTAGTAACATGTATCATACTACATGTGACATATTGTGTGACAAATGACAAATTGACAAAAATAAAATGGTAGTCCATTTTTTTATAGATGGACCGAAATAAGAGTGTAAAGGAAGTTAGTGGGTGAATTATTTTATGAGATAAAATAAGCTAATAATCACTAACCTACAACTAGCCTTACAAGCCTAAGGTATAGAAAAGAACAAAATGAAAAGTGAAGGACCATATATTGGTCCTTTTGCCTCACCCAAACCGTGTGGCCTCTCTACAAGTGAGAGGGCTTTTGTTCTTTTATCATTATCACACTCTACCATTCATAACACATGCAAATGTTCATGTTTTATTTCTTTCTTTAATCTTCATCAAAAGGATGAATTTTTGATCCAAATTTGTTCAAAAGATTACTAAAATTATCAATGTAATATATGAGTATTAGTAATCAATTTTAAGGTAAACCACAATATAAATATCTAGTACATATTAGTTTGTGGGTTTAAGGGATTGTCTTGGGTGCTACTAATTGGAGGGCTTCTATTTTGAGGTCATGTATGTTCATCCAATATTGGAAAGCTCAAGAACTAACAAGAAGGAGATCTTGTTGGTGCCCAAATAGCCGAAATACATATGGTGAGAAAATGTTTTCTTATCTTCTTTTATTTTAGTTTGCATGCATAAGATCACCATTTAATTTTATGACAAATTAAAATAAAACATATATGAATATGTTAAGTATATAGATCTACCTTTCCTTCAGTAGCATGCTTAAAACGCACAAGACACTTACTCGGTCGAGTACAACCCTCTCGACCGAGTACGCAAGGACCAGAAAAGCGTAGTATTACATCGCTGCACTTCAAAAGGATATGGAATAGCCGGTGGTCGTGTGGGTTGAAGTGTCCACCGAGGCAAAAATAAGGGGCTATAACGACTGTGTTTTGGAGATGCGTGATGGCATCCGTCGAGTCGAACCTGATTTTGACTGGGCTCGCTACGATGTCTTGGCCGCTGAGGATAATGAAGGTGGTGATGCTGATATTGCCAACAATTTTGCTGGTCCTGGTCCCGAGGGGGTTGTTGTTTCCCGGTTGCTGATGTCATAGATCATGGTCCTGAGGAAGATGAGTCTCTTCATGCCCAAGACGATGTTGATACAAAGTTGGCGGGGTCATCCCAGAAATAAAAATTCGCGCTATCGTCCTGCTGTTCGTGCCCTTCACCGGGACGACCTAATCCGAGTCTAAGACACGGCGGGGTCGTCCTCTCGTGGGGGCATGATTGGTTCTTTTCCTGCCTACCTTTATCCGCGTTTTGTTTATTTTGATTTTTAGCGTAGTGTAGGTGGAGTTAGGTCCTTGTTGGGCGGACGACCGCCGATGGAGTGGTTGACTCCCTTTATTTCTTGAACTATATTCGGCCTAGTTGGCTTGTACTCCTCGACACCTCGTTGAACATTTGTTTTCTATTTGCTCTTGTTTGTCAAATGTTGATATACTTTTGTTGCTCAACTTGCTTTGTCTTTTTTCCTTCTTTTGCTTATTGTTTTGCCATTTGAACGCCCAGGTGGCGCTCACTCCTAACACTCTCGGCCTGGAAATCAGGTTTTATGGGCCATGCGCCCAGTCAGTGTGTGTGTGGGGGAGGGGGGGTCAGATGTGTCCCTATTCGGGTGAGTCGGAGAAATTCTACCTCGGTTGGGCAACCATGTTGGCGTTGGGCGAGTCTCTCCTCTTTCGGAGAGTAAGATCATGTATGGCCATCTCCCCCATTTTGCATGTTGTCTTCATTTCGCTCCAGGTGTCTTTTAACGGGCGTCTCTGCCTACTTCTTCGTTTCGGTCTAGGTGTCCCTGCCTACTCTGGCATTTCGGTATGGGTGTCCCTGCTTATTTCGGTCTGGGTGTCCCTTCCTACTTCTTCGTTTCGGTACGGGTGTCCCTGCTTACCCCGGTATTAGCAGGAAAATTTTGTAGGAGTACCCCTTTTTTTGCTTTGTTGATAGGGGTTCCCCCATATTGCCCATGCCTATTAGTTATGATAGCATAGAACAACTGATAGGTATATTGCAACACTTTTCGTTTGATGGTTATTAAGGGGTCTGGTTACAACTTTGCACGGAGCCGTCGACATGCTTGATCGTCCTCCGGATTGTTTGCAAAAATGATAGAAAATTAAGCTAATTTTGCTCTTCACAGGAGTTGTCTTCTTCTTCTTCTTCTTCAAAAGTAATATTTTTTGATGGTATCGGCGTTAAAGTGTGCCCCCAATTCAACTATGTCCGTAATGGTGAGGGTGTAAGTACCCAACCTTAGGATCTTGGTGATTTGGTACGGGACCTCCGAATTGTCAGATAACTTGTCATCTAAGTTACCATGTCCGACCGCAGCACACTTCCTTAGGACATAATCTCCGGCCTGAAACTATCAATGTTGCACTCTTTGATTGTATTATTTTCTCATTCGGTTTTGGTACACTGCGATGTTTAGTCGAGCTTGTTGTCTGGTTTCTTCTACTAAGTCGAGGGCGTCCCTCATGGCTTCCCCATTGCTTGCGGGGTCGAAATACCTGCTACGTGCGGTGGGTACTTGGATTTCCACCGGCAACAGAGCCTCCGCCCCGTAAACAAGATTGAAGGGGGAGTGGGCAGTTGACACCTTTATCGTGGTTCGAAGTGACCATAAAACGCTTTCTAGCCTGTTTGCCCACGGTCCTTTCTGTTCGTCCAGGCTCTTTCTTAGGCCAACCAGAATTTGTTTGTTGGCTGTCACGGCCCGCGGCCTACCCGTTGCTTTGTGGGTGGTAAACAGTGGAGTAAGCTTGTCCGATATCGTATGTCCCTAGCCATTCCCTCGGCTTGTCGTTATCGAACTGTAATTCAGGTATTCCTCTTCGCTTTTGCTTTTGATGATGTCGTCGTCGTATACTTCCACGTTCCTTCCTTTCTGTTCGGAGAAAACTTGATTGACGTGCCTCGGGTAAGTAGCTCATGCGTTCTTTAAGGCGAAGGGCATCATTTTGTACATGAAAGTGTCATAGCTTGTGATGAATGCGCATTTGACCTTGTAGGGCTCCCATAAGTGTACCTTGTGGTACTCTGAGAAGGCGTCCAGGAAACTTAGCATGGAATGACCACTTGTGAGTCGACCAGTTGGTCAATTCTCGGCATTGGGTACCAATCTTTGTGGTACGCTTTGTTGAGGTTGGTAAAATCTACACACATCCTCCATGCTCCGGAGGCTTTCTTTACCATTACAACGTTAGCGAGCCACTTCGGATAGTCATTGTGGATACCCGTATCCGTCGATATTGGAATTTATAGAAATCCCGACAAAACACCCGATGATGATAGGACACATGTTTATTTATCGACACCACTCATTAATGGATTCCGTTTTGTGGTGTGAGACGGGTATTATTTGACGTTTCTATAATTTAAATGGAATTTAAATTAATTGTTTTGAATTCGAAAAAAATGAAATTTATTTCATCGATTTTTCTATTTTCGAGTTTATTTGAATTTAAAACCTTTTTATAATTTATTTGAAAAATAAATTATTTTAAATTTTTCATTTTAAGTTTATTTGAAAGGTGAATTCCGTTTATGTGTTTTCATCTAATAAGAGAGGGAGTTGAAAGTGGGTGAGTTGAGATTTGTACAATTGTACTTGAATGATGGTTTCTTGGACTTTATCTAGTAGGTGAATATGAGATTTGCATGCGACTTGGTTCTATTCGTAGATAAAAGTTAATATTTTGATACTGATTACGAATTATTAATTATGTTGGTACTGTTTATAAAAATGGGTCCTTATATTGGTACTGTTTATCAATTTACTCATCCCCTTATACTAAAAGAATAAGAGTTTCTTAAAAATTTTCCGCCTAAATGACTCGCTATAAATAGGCTACATTATATCATATCTATAACTAGACATACTATTCTATCCAATAGATAATTTTATTCCGTTTAAAGAGGTTATAATATTTTTTCAATTTGTATAAACATATTGATACGATTTTCTGATTTTGTTACATAAATGAAATTGCACTAATTATACGTATGATGTGATATAAATTTTTCATTATTATTATTTTTTGAAACACGAACATTTTTTTAGCAAATACTTTGTAATTAATTCTATTATTCTGTCTTTTGAAACAAACATACTAGAATTTGAGAGTATTCATAGATTGTTTTTGTTTTTTACTTCTAAAACGAAAAACTTACGAATAATATACCTTTTTTCTTACAGTTTAACTTAATTTCTATTTCTGTTCCATACCATGTAAACATTTAATTTTTGGTTAATTTTTTAAATATATTTATTACAAGACATATCTTATCTAATTGTATTATCAATGTCATTCGTTCACGTTTATATTACGCCTTTTGTGAGTATAAGGATATAATAGCAATTTTTTTTAAAACAAAGTAACAAAATAGTTTCAATAAAACCGACAATCTTATGCGGAGTATATAGTGTTTGACCTTCTCTTTCTTACCTCTTAATACAAAACATTACTAATAGTAAGTTTCATAGTTAAATTTCGAATGGAGTTATTACTATGGTAAAATTGTTAAGTTCTCTAATATCTCTATCTAAAAAACAGCGCATTTGCGCGGGATCTATTCTAGTTTTAATTAATAAGTTGTTAACTTCAAGTTTCTAAACTTTTCTTAAGTGAACTTATTCTAAACTTTTCTGAATTGAACTTAATTTTACTGAACTTTTCTGAACTGAACTTATAGGATCTGAACTTTTTTAAACTGAACTTAAAGTGAGTGACTTTAAGTCCAAAAAAACAGGGTCTAACACTATAAGGACATGATTAAGTAAAACTTAAACACTAAAAAACCCAAAGAGAATACCTTACCTAAAAAAATATTAAAATAAATTATTAAAACCAAATATAAAATATAAAAATCACCAGGATAAGAAAAAAATCATGTCAAAATTTCTTGTTCTATTTGAAAGATCTTATAAATATTACTTATAGCTGTAAATATTGATATTTGGACAGTTATGCCTACAATTTAAGGAAAGAAACCCTTGTCTGGTGATTTTATGACAATAAAAAGCTGTAACAATCCTTAAAATGTAATAATATCATCTCCTTTGCTTTGTTACCAAAAATTACCAATTAACTTCATGCATGCAGATCACACGTTTTGCCAGCCTAAACTTCTGTAATAGTTTTATTTTGTTCCATTATAGTTTACCTAATTAATTAAAATCAAATCAAATAATCCCATAATGGATACACTAATTAATTAACCTTCCTTATATGAAAGTACTTTATTATATATTAACAAAAAAACTGCACTATATTACCAAAAAAATAATAAATGAAACAGCAAATTCTTACAAGGATTCCCAAAAATGATAAAATAGGACAATAATCTTGCCACTAAATCTCTTAAAAACCATACTATAAAACCCCCTCCACCACCCCAGTTAATTTTCTTCACCTTGCCTTCCTACAATTCTCTAAATAAAATCCTATCGAAAAATCAAACTTAACCATTAAGTGTGACTTGTATTATTCATCATGTCTACATATGGTTGGAACTCGGCTTTCACTAATGGTGGTCGGTTTGGTAATGACCAATCGAGATCATATGGTTCGAACTCAAGCGGGTTAGCATGCCGAATATGTAACAAGGTGTACATGAGTAGTCAGGCACTAATAGAGCATTATCAGTCACATGAAAATGACTTTGTCCATCATAGGCAAAATCATCAGAGGACTGAAGTTCAGCCCTATCAGAGAGGGGACGTAAACCTCGGTGATAACCCTTACCATCATCGTAACTCAATGATATCAGCCTTACAGCAAAGATACCACCCGTATTTCCCTAATGGTTATCGAAACCTGGTTGCTAACGCCAACTCGGCGTTTCTTGTTCCAGCACAAAACCCTCAACCTTACCAGGCAAGAAACTACCCTGTCGGAAATAACAGTACATTGCCTGTTTCCTTTGCGAGTACCAGTCAGTTTGCTGTCAAACCAGCCAGTACATCATGAGGGAGGACATGTACCTTACTTTCAACTCGGAGCATCCACATCCATGAACAGAAACAATGCAACACCACATCCAGCATCAGCAGTGCCAGGCGGTCAAAATTCGGCACCTTCCTTAAGAATCAAGAATCAGAAAGGATATGACGAATCCGGAGACAAAAGAACAATTTGGTACCTTGGTCAGTTGGATCACCCAATCCCAGAAATCATAGACCTGGAGAGCGGTGACGAAGGCCAGGAGTCCCCCAAAAATTAATCTGAAACGTCTAAGATAGACGGAGTATAGTTCAATGTTGTATCTTTAGATTATAGCCCTCTCCTTCCCTTTTTTCGGGGTTTGATCCATTTACTTTCATTTCATAGCATTCACAGCTTCAGGATTTTCAATTTATAGCATAGGGAAGATAGATTTAGTACAGGCGAAATTAAAAACATAGATTCATTCTGAGAGTGAGAGGCGCTTATATTTGTAATGTGTCTTGTTGTTTTTTTCTTAATATACTCCATCTTATTATTTTCAGAACAGTACAGTACAGATGTTTCTGCAGGTGCAGTCTGAATGTATTTTCTTTTTTCTAAATTATGATCACTAAAATATTTATGGTAAAATGAGTCCAACCAAAACGCAATTGTTAAAACGGGTTCACTTAGGATACAAGTCATTTTCGGATGTAATTGAAGGTAAAAAGGGACGATTTCGTTCGACTTCACTTGGTAAACGGGTCGACCAAGTGGGGATTCTATACATTAACACGCCATGGCGGTTCATAGTTTACTTTCTGTATTTTTTCTTGGGTGGCTATGCTACATTGCTACCCCGACAATAATTTACTCTAAACTAGTGTTGGTGCCCGGCTTCGCCCGGGCTACCTCTACCTACCATAATTTTTTCCATTAAATAAAATTACTTAAAGTTGTTTAACCCATAAATTTATCATTAATATATTTTTCTATGACATATTCTAAAATTACGATGAAATAAATTTTGAGACAAATTCACTACTCTCGCTATTAATATTTTACTCTTATTAATGAAACAATAGTAATAATATTTCAATAATAACATTTCACTACTTACCCGTAATCATTGTTACTTTCACTACTCCTGCCATAACTATTGTTACTGTCACTACTGCCGCATTAATATGATAATTTCACTACTCCCGCCGTAACTATTGTTACTTTCACTATTGCCGCATTAATATTGGTTATTTACTACTCATGTTGTTGTTTCTACCACTTTCACTAATCTCGCTGATAATATTGTTACTTTTACTATTCAAATGAGTGATTACTATCATATTAGTGACGAAGTTACTTTTACCACTTAGCCATGCAATTTTAAGAGGATTATATATTTATATAAATATATTACATATATGCGTTAAATTAAATTCGAAAGAATTATGAAATATTATATATTATGGAATCTAACTTGAATTATTTATAACCTACTTATATTATATTTTTTTTATGTTAAATAATTAATACATCCAATAAACTATAAAGTTTAATAAAACTGCATAAATTTTAAATTTAATATATAATTTTATGATGATAATAGTTAATACCATAAGTGTGCATGTTTATACTAATTAATTATTTTATTTTAAGGAAATTGACCATGTTCTAGTATTCTATAAATATTTAGGAAAATTACCAAACATCTTCTTTCTTTTAGTTTCCTTGAAATTGACCATCTTAATTAATTATTTTAATTTAAGGAAATTGACCATCTTAATTAGTTATTTTATTTTAAGGAAATTGACGATGTTTTAATCTCCTACTAATGTTTAGGAAAATTACCAAACTTTTATATAATTTAATTTTAACCAAATTATATAATATTTGCATTGAGATCCCTTAATCAGGTTCATCACACGGTACTAGTGATTTAAAACTATATAGTATAACTAATTTGTATAACTTTCTTCAATTACATTGAAGTCCCTTGGTTTCTGGATTTAATATATAGTATTGATATCGATCTATTGTCGTGAGAATGTTATACAATTTAAACACTCCAGACACGGCTCTGGTGGCGTAGTAAGTTTCGTCTATGGATATATGATTAGCCTTTGTGAAAACTTAAAGCCATCATCCACAAGGGTGATCCTTGAAGAAAACGGTCATTGGAAGCAACGGTGCTACTCCAAAACAGATGCACGAAGTGCTAACTTAGTTTCTTTACCAACGAGAGAAACCAACCTCACATGGATCTTGCCTTTTCATATAGAGTTACAACTGCTTTCTCGGTTGATTGGTCTCACAGGTAAAACCATTCATAAACGTTTTTGTGTTTCCTTTTGGGACAGGGAAGAGAAGCAGCAGAATATCTCCAACTGGCTTACTGGCTAATAAAGAACACACTACTACTTTTTTTTTTTTTTTTTTGAAATCAACCCTTCCGCCACATGAACCTGTTAGCAATATTCCTACAATCTCCTCAAATAAGGCAAAGATTATGCAATCAACATAATCACCAAGACAATCAATCTATTCCTCAAATCAAGCAATATCAATCAATCCATGATTCTTTCAATATTGTAATTATAGTAAATATAATTGTATAGGCTCCCTTTTCTATCCTTAATTAGTTTAGTATTCATCTTATATAAACCCATAGCAATTACCATTATATTGTACATTTATTCATATATCAATATACACCTTCCTTACATGGTATCAAGAAGTCATAAGAGATCCTATCACCACCTTCTCTCAACCCGAGCAACCACCACCTTCAAACGCAGCTCCTCTGTTTTGCCTGATTTTTCCAGCACCACCATCGCAATGACTAACCCCGATAGCACGATTCCAAACCCACACGACACCACAAAACCATTGATCTCAATCAATCTCAGTCACTGTGTAAAACTTACACCGCTAAACTATGTTTCTTGGCGGTTTTAACTAATGAATATCCTATTCGGGTATAGCCTCTTTGGCTTCCTTGATGGGTCAACCAAATCACCACCACCAACCGTCTCTGGCGACGACAAACAAGAAAAGCCAAACCCATCCTACTCGCGGCTCAAGCAAGATGGCTTGATCCTCGGTGTTCTCATGGGCACACTGAGCGCCACAGACCAAGCACTAATTGTGCGTGCTACCTCGTCTAAAGAGGCATGGGACATCCTATCGAGCACCTACAACAACCCCTCTCGAGCCCATGTTTTGCAACTCAAAGACCGCTTAGACTCAATAGTCAAAACCGCTGATCAATCGATCAATGACTATATGAATGTTCAAAACTTGTATTGATCAATTAGCATTATTGGGTAAAACCGTAGACCCTGATGACATAGTATCGAAAGTCCTTCGTGGACTTGACTACAATTTATACAAACCCGTCATTGACACCGTAAGAGCTCGTGACAACCCGATTTCCTTTGAGTTGCTTCACGAAAAATTGCTGCATCAAGAGCTATTGCTCAAACAACAACCATCCTCGGATATTTTCCAACCCACTGCTAATTTATCGTACCACCACAACAACAATTATCGTGGCAACAACCGTCATCACACCAATGCACCGCAATACACCCTTGGTGCCACCCCTGCTTCCGCGTCAACCACTGCCACACCACGTCCCTTCAAAGGGCGTTGTCAATGGTGTCGTCAAGTTGGCCACGTCATTGCAAATTGTCCATACTTCCGCAAGCTATTCTCAAATATTATCTTCCCTGCCCCCACCACCTAGCCAACACCAGAATTCGCCCCAAGCGAATACAGCCACCTCGGTTCACCCTCACAACCCGAGCCCCAACCCGAATTACCTACTTGATAGCGGGGCTTCGCACCATGTCACTCATGACCTCGACACACTCGCTCTCCACTCGCCTTATTTCGGTCCGGATGATCTCATAATTGGTGATGGCTCGACCTTTGATATTGCAAACATAGGTTCATTTCAATTACCTTATTCTCCTCTTAAATTTAATAATGTTTTACATGTACCGAAAATTTCCCGTAATATCTTGTCTATATCGCAACTATGTCATGATAATAATGTCTATGTAATCTTCTCATCATCGTCTTTTCTTGTTAAGGCAATATCGACGGGAAAGACACTCCTCCAGGGCAAGGCTAAAGATGAAGTATACGAGTTGAGCAAAACGCAACCAATGGCTTACTTAACCAAGAAAGGCTCAACTCACCTTTCATGGCATCATAGACTAGGACACCCTACCTTTGATGTAATGAAATATATTAATAAAGATGCACCATTTTCTATTTCAATTTTTTCTTATTGTGATTCTTGTCAAATTAGTAAGAGCAAAAAACTACCATTTGCAATATCCACATTTAAAACCAATGCACCGTTAGAACTCATCTATTCGGACCTATGGACGAGCCCGATTCTATCTCGCGAAAACTATAAATATTATGTAGTATTTGTCGACCACTTTAGCAAATATATATGGCTATTTCCGCTCAAAAACAAGTCCAAAACCACCCAAGTATTTTTACGCTTTAAAGCACTTGTCGAAAAATATTTCAACAAACCAATTCGACAATTCTTCTCCGATAATGGTGGAGAATTTCAAAAATTAAACTCCGAGCTCCTTGACAATGGCATAAGCCACTTTACTAACACAATGGGTATGCCGAAAGACGTCACAGACACATAGTTGAAACGGGTCTAGGGTCATTTGCCACGACTACGTACCTTATTATCTACACCCTACTTTAAATTACACTAGGTTTAATGCCTACCCGCTAAACATTTGGCTATGAATTTGTTCGCTAAATTTGGGTTAACACATACATTTACAATTTATATCTTGAAATTATGATGAGATGTAAAATTAATCAACAAATTTATGTTTAACTCCCATTGTTAATCTCCCTACTAAAAACGTTAAATGGTGATACACCGTTGTCATTACATTTTAAATTACATTATACTAAACTATTGTTGCTTTTACTACTACATGGATGATTACTATATTAGTTGATGATTACAAATTAGTTATAACTGAAATTGGATTTGTCATTTTATTTACTAATTAAATTACAAATCTAATGAATTATGGAAATATTATATTTTTTAAAGAAATCTAAAATGATTATTTACTTTTAAAGCACAAACTTGTTAAATAATTAACATCTTTATACTAATTAATAACATAAGTAGTGCCTGTTTATTTAAGAAAACTCACCATATTCCAGTGTTCTCTAAATTTATACTTCAACCAAAACTATATAATATTTACATTGAAGCCCCTTGTTCAAGTCCATCACACGGCACTAACGATTAAAAACTATATAGTATAATTAATTTGTATAGATTTATTTAATTATATTGAAGTCCCTTGGTTTCTGGATTTATATATAGTATTGATTATACTAAACCCGACTACCACAAATTACATAACTTTGGATGTCTTTGTTAAATTTATCGAGGACCTTGATCTTTTTGCATATCACTCAAAGTGCCTTTCATTGTCTTGACCCAAAAACCAATAGAATTTATACGTCACGTCATGTTAAATTTATCGAGGATGAATTTGCATATCATCGCTTAGTTCAAAAGGAGCCACTACCTCCGACACACAATGACCCGGATGAGTGGTGTCCACTCGTCCTTCCTATTCTTCCTAATCCTACTACCTCGCCCACACCGTCTCCTCCACTCCAAGCTCAACAATCTCGACATCCCATCAACACCACTTACACTAGAAGACCACCTACTTCGACATCCACCTCTACCACTACACAACCACGACCATCCACCTCCAATCCTTCCTCTCAACCGTCATCCACCTCCACCACTACACAACCGCAACCATCTACCTCCAATCCCTCCTCTCAACCATCGTCTCAACCTGCCTCTTCCACGCCTGCTAAAACCACTACTCAACCCTTTCCAATTAGCAATGTTACTACCCGCCTAGATAATAATATCCACAAACCCAACCCCAAATACGCTAACCTTGCTCAAACCATCACTACTCCCACTTCGCTCCCTAAAACTGTAAAGCAAGCACTCATTCTTCCTCAATGGCGTCAAGCTATGGAAACCGAATTTCTAGCACTAAACAACAACAAGACGTGGACATTAGTCCCTCGTCAACCGTCCCAAAACATCATTGGTTGTAAGTGGGTCTATCGGGTTAAATACAATCCCGATGGGTCCCTAAAACAATACAAAGCACGCTTAGTTGCTAAAGGCTTTCATCAAAGACCGGGAATCGACTTTAATGAAATGTTTAGCCCAGTTGTAAAACCTACCACCGTTCGTCTTATTCTCTCTCTTGCAGTCACTAATGCTTGGCCATTACGACAACTCGATATCAATAATGTCTTCCTTCAAGGAACATTAACCGATGATGTCTATATGGCCCAACCTCATGGCTTTGTTGACATGTCTCACCCCGACTTTGTTTGTAAGCTAAACAAGGCAATCTATGGCTTAAAACAAGCTCCTCGAGCTTGGTACACCGAACTCAAATCTTAGCTTGTCACCTCTGGCTTCAAACAATCAATTTCCGATTCTTCACTATTTCTTTTAAAAACCAAAACAGCGTGCCTCTACATGCTTGTCTACGTTGACGATATCATAATTACAGGACCCAATCACCACCAATTATAACAATTTATAACAAAACTTGCTCAACGATTTTCTCTAAAAGACCTAGGACCACTTTCCTATTTTCTCGGAATAGAAGTGACACCAAACAACCTTGGTCTCCACCTCAATCAATCTAAATACATACATGATTTACTAACTAAATACAAAATGTCGGAAGCAAAATCCAATACCACGCCTATTGCTACTGACCACCAACTTGTTCGTGAGGATCACAAAACCATTCACGATCACTCTTACTATAGAGCAATTGTTGGGAGTCTTCAATATCTTTCTCTCACAAGACCGGACATTGCATTTACAGTTAACCGCCTCGCCCAATTCTTGCACCATCCCACTGCGACTCACTGGACTGCCTTAAAACGTTTACTTCGGTATCTCCAAGGCACCTCTACGCACGGTATTCAGCTTCATCGTACCTCACCTCTTTGTCTTCATGCATTCTGTGATGTAGACTTTGCCGGAGACAAGGACTCATTCATCTCTACCACCGGATATGTCATTTACCTTGGTCGTAACCCCATCTCATGGTCCTCCAAAAAACAACGAGGACTAGCTCTATCCACAACTGAAGCCGAATTTCGAGCTGTAGCTGCAGTCACTACTGAAACACTATGACTTCGAAACTTACTTATTGAACTTGGCATCACCATCACAAAGCCGCCTGCTCTCTATTGTGATAACATGTCCGCCACATTATATGCCAAAAATCCGGTCTTTCACTCAAGAATGAAGCATATGGCTCTATCCTTCCATTTTGTTCGTGAACAGCTTCAAATGGGTCACATTCTGTAATACTCCGTATTTATGAGTCTCTGGGTACTCTATCGAGTAGGCCTTACTCTGTCGAGTAAGGGTGAGTTGCGTTTTATAAAAGTTTCTGACCTGTTGGGTACTCGATCGAGTAACGTGGGTACTCGATCGAGTAAGGGGGCACTCGATCGAGTACCTTAGCTACTCGATCGAGTAGCCGGTTTACGGGGGATGTTTTGTCGGGTTTTGTTAAATGATGTGAGATAAGTATAAAAGGTTATCCGTCACTTTTCTTAGTTTCTTTTATCTTTTCTAAAACCTAAGTGAGAAGAAAAGGAGTTACGTAGTTTGTCTGTCATCGCATCATTAGCAAATCCCGGAGCTAGAGGTGTCGGATTTCATCGTTCTTTACACCGTTGTGATCCTTGTGTCGAGGGTAAGCTTTACATATAATTTTTATACTGTTTCGTTAGAGTTGGTTAAAACCCTAATTTTGGGATTGGGGATTTTCTATGTTTTTGTTGATGTGGTAGTGATGATATGATTATGTGTATAGGAGAAGGGTTCATAAAGGAAAGGTTTTGAGACAGCTGTTAGATCGTCTGATGTTTGTATTGCATTCCAGGTAGGATTTCCTACTCAGTATTAGTCCCATAATGGGATGATTGTTGATGTGTTGAGATTGATTGTTTGCTATAGTAATTGTATTGTGTGACATTTTGTGATTGTGATTGTGATTGGTTGTCTATGTTTCTCGAGGCGTGTCCTCAACTGAGTGGGGTCACTTGCGGGAGTGGCTTCACGCCCTAGTTTATCCTTCTGTGGAACCCGCCACAGAAGGGATGTGCACATTAATGGACAAGGTTATCGCTCGTTATGAGGAGCGGGGATTTGGTGGTGCAGCTGCGGTCCCCCTTTGGCAGGGCGGTGGTCCGGTGGACGGTCGGTGATTGAGATTGTTGGAATTGGTGTGGTTGTGTGTGTGTGATGATTCATTTGTCTGTTTATCTTATTGTTGATATATATAAGTTGTGTGATTAGTACTGACCCCGGTTGTTGTTTTGTAAAACCTGTGGTGATCCATTCGGGGATGGTGAGCAGTAATTGAGTAGGTATGATATGACGCGTATGGGATAGCTGGGATGGGTCATCACGTGGCAGTTAGAAGTCTTCTGCTGTGTCAGACGGTGTCTTATAGCTTTGATAGTTTTAGCGATGAGACCGTCCGAGAATCTTGTGTTTGATTTGTGATTTTGGTTTGAAACATGTAATCACTTAAATTATATTTACTTTTAAAGTACGTTTCTTTATTGTCTTATGATTATCATTGTCTCGGGTAACCGAGATGGTGGCATCCTTATACCTGAGTGGTCCTGGTAAGGCACTTGGAATATGGGGGTGTTACAAATGGTATCAGAGCGACGATCCTGAAACCTGTAACCAATGAATTCAATGAACATAAGGAGTCAAATTAAATTGAACCCGGGGTAGAAGTTGTAGGAGCTAATGCAAAGACTTGGGAGACGTCCTAAAGTCGCGAACTTGCCCTACAATTTTGAACCGGTCACCATGGGATATGAGTCGGGATTGCTATGTGTTTATCTTGTGAATTATGTATCTATATAGTGATGTGTGGCATGAATCAGTGGATGTATGTATGTGGAGAATGGGAAATGTGTAGAAAAGATGGTGATAATGTGATTTCGTAAGTTATTGATTGAAATCATGATAGTTGGTTTACAATGTTGTTTTGAATCATAGGAAAAATATATGAGAATGGTGAATGATGTGGTAGAAAAAGGAAGTAGTTCATATGTGATGATATGTGATGAGTAATGATGTTGCAGGATGGATGATTCATAATGTGACATAATAATAACATGTGAATAGAATGTTGTGTTGTATACGTATATTTTGTTTGCATAGAGTTGTATGATAAGTTTATGTACTTGTCCACGATTGTTCATGTGTATATGTTGTAAGAAGTGTGTAGCTGTAATGGATGAATTGGTTGGAAGAGATTAAGTAAGTAATTGCATAAGAATTTGAAATTCATGTGTGGAGCATGTTTATGTGGGTAATGGATTGTATAATGTTGCAATGTTAGTAACATGTGAATAGGAGATTTTATGTCGTATATTATGTTATTGTGTACGTAAAGTTATAAAATAAAAGCATGTGGGTAAATCGTGATTGTGAGTTAAATAATCTATGTGTATGATGAATGTTGT